>NC_064262.1:21013244-21178244 GCF_003254725.2 Canis lupus dingo
TTTTGTTTCTCTCACAAATGCTCTGCATGAAAGCAGCCATAGATAATACATAAATGGACATGGCAGTGTTCCAATAAAACTTTATTTACAGAAACAGGTAGAGGGCTGGATTTGGTCCACTGGCAGTAGTTTGCTGTCCTGGAGAGGATGCATAGATGGTGGCTCAGGGAAATTGTTCTGTGTAGCAGGTGGTAAAGTTCCTCTGCTAGTCATACCATGCCTTAAGATTGATGACTCTTTATTTTTTCACTTCCTTCTTAAAAAACGATTTCATCCTTCCTACCATGATTTGTTTCCCAATTTCCATTCCTTAGAGCCTCATTCACTGTGGTTATCCTGTAAGCCCTCATTTTCTCAAATGCTATTAAGAAAGAAGCTGAGACTTCCCAGAATATACCCACATTCCCTCGTAAGATGACTTCAGACCTCATCTTCACATCTCATTGTTACCAGCCTTGCCAGAGGTAATCTCTGTAAATCTTGGACATTCCTAGTCATGATGAACTGGCCTTTTATCACCTGCATCCCCACGGTCATCCTGCCTTTTCAGTGAATTTCTACCTGGAATATGTAGCATCTTGACTTGAGTCAGGCTTTGTCCATCTCCTGAGTGGAATGTATTAATAGGAAGAGAGCTAGTGTGTTGCATCAAAAGATCTTTTATGCTTACACCGTTAGGTTTAAGTCAGTTTGGTTGGGTGGAGGAGAAGAAAAGGCAGGATGGAGGCTTTGGGGTCAAGAGGGTGAAGTTGAAATGCCTTCTTGGCTGATTATTCCTATCAAACCATGTCAAGTTTTGGGAAATCTTTAGGGATAGTGACTCATGTTCTTAGGCAATAGAGGAGAAACTCCTTCCATGGTAGAGGGGAAAAAAAAAAAAAAAAAAAAAGACTGACCCCTGGATCAAAAGGAAGAAAGAAGTGACCTCTCAAGTTTGGAAAATGCAAGGGCTCTGCTGATACAATCCTTGAACATTGATGTGGATTATCAGCCAGACTGCGTTGGAGTCTTGCTGTGATTTGCAGCAAGTCACTGACTCTTTGAGCCTCTGGAAACTAGTTCATTTCAAAGGTTCCTTCTGCTTCTAAAATTGCGTGCTGTTTCTTTTCTCGTTAATTTTTGATTAAATTAGAAATTAGGCTCTGGTTTACATATTCAGTGCTTTGGTGATTTTGGAGAAGTGTAGTCCCTGACAATCACCAGTAGGCACTCCAGATCTTTAAAACATGACATTCCAAGCAAGAGTGTCTTTTAAAACATCAATAGCGAGTCAAGAAAGGAAGAAGGAAGTTGGAGGATATCCTGGTTTTGAAAACAGGCCCAGTGAATGAATTGGGATGCAAAACTCCTGGAAGATACTCCATGCCTGGCTATGTTGTAGCTCTGTGACCTTAGGTGGTCCCTTAGTCTCATTTTATTTATCATAAGATAAAGTTAATAATGACTGTCCTGCATACCTGAGAGGGGCGTGAGGGGAAGCAAATGAGGTAGTAAAGGTCAGAATGCTTTGTAAGCAGTGAAACATATAAATGGAAGGTGTCTTCATTATGGAGACATGGTTTGCATTTGCATTACATTCATGCAGACCCTCATGTGTTCCCAGACATGATGCATTCCCCTGGGGGGACACTCATGATCCATGACTGTGGGGTTTGGGGCCCTGGGGTTTTCCATTTAGTAATTCTACACATAACCAACAGGGATTTTAAAAAGCCAGCATACATGATATTTTTCCAATGTTTTAATTTTAATTTTTTTCTAGTGTGTCAGAAACTTTCAGTTTTTTTTTTTTAAGATTTTATTTATTTATTCATGAAAGACACAGAGAGAGGCAGAGACATAGGCAGAGGGAGAAGCAGGGAGACTGATGCAGGACTCGATCCCAGGACCCTGGAATCATGACCTGAGGAAAGGCAGACGCTCAACCACTGAGCCACCCAGGGGCCCTAGAAACTTTCACTTTTAAAACAAAAGGCCCTGTGTGTGAGTTTTCTTTTATTTAAAAAGAAAAAAGAAAAAAATGGAGGACTAACGGAGAGCTTCCTGGAAACAAAAGCCGGGTTGTCCGTGATTAAGCAGAGGAGGCTACATGAGATTTGGCAGGAAGAATAACGGGTTGGGTTGTTACTTATCAAAGGAATATTTGCTGTTGGCCTTAGTATAATAATGTTAATGAGATTATTAGGTGGGGGAGATTTTCAATAAATAATTGATAAGGATTAGAAAGTGCCTTTTCTGCAAATAAACTTCAGAATAATTAATATTCATGGACTCTGTTTGTCAACAGAAAAATGTAAATGAAGAGCCAGTCCTGTCACCAGACACTCGTCCTGAAGGACATCTGTAAGAGAAGGGTTAAGGAGGGGGGAAAGGCTGTATTCAGAGCCGTGGCCCAGACCCCAGCCCTGCGCGTGTCAGTACAACTTTCCACATCTCAGCCAACACATTTTCCGGGCTGGGTCTCTGTCGGAAAGCAACCCTGAAATGCAGGTTTCTAATAGATTGTTGGGTGTAAGGTATGAAGGACAGAAGGAGGTAAGAGAGAAGGCAACTTGCTAATGCAAAAGCAGTGTACTGAAAGTCACTTTTATTTCTTATTTATAATCTACATGCACACTCTGGGTAATAGATGATGCCGTTCATTCAGCCCTTTAACTTCAAAGCAAAGAGAAGGCATGGCTGACAGAGCCGGGAGCAGGGATACAAAGGTACTCACAACAAGAGGAAAAATGCCTGTTTACAGGATTGCATTTGTTAGCACGCTCTCTTCAGATATTGTTCCCCCAGGAATAGCGAGAATATGTGCAGCGCGAACAATGATTTAACATCTGAAAATGGTACTTAAAGAGTTTCTGTCTGGTAGTAATGTGATGAAGGCTTCTGAAGGGAACCTGGGGACTTCATTTCTTCTATTTATCTATATGTCTCTCTGGCTTTAGTCAGAGGTAATTGCATATTTAACCCCTCAAATAGCTTTAACCCTCGAGGTGCCAAGATTTTACCCGGTATGAAATGTGCTTTTATCCCAGCAGAGGCAGACTTGGAATTCCCTTGAAAAGAATTATTTAAATTTTGTAAGTAAGTAAGTAAGTGTGTGTGTGTGTGTGTGTACGCATGTGCGCGTGTGTGCAGGTGGATGGATGGATGGATGGATGGACGGATGGAAAGAAATTATAGCAGCACTTAGGAATGAGATAGGGAAAGAAGCATGTCCTCCTTTCCTTGTTTGGAAGAAAAACAGTTAAAAGACGAATATTAAGAAGAATGAAAACTTGAAAAGAATGAAAGAAGAGACGGAATGACAGAACAATGTTTTTACTTGTGTGTCATCGTGGCCTGAGCTTAGAGAGGAAGAGAAGGTACCGTAGGCCCAAGAGAAGTTGTAGACGGACCCTAAATCAAGAATATAAATTTGTCGCTTGCCTCAGCAATATGGTTTTCTCAATTAGTGGTCGTTCTGGGAGGCCTGCTTAACAGCTTATGTGAAACAAATATTAACACAAATTGTGTAATTACATCAAAATCCCAAATTCCTCAAAGATGCAAAATGGTTTTCAGCTAAGAACACGCCAGCAATAAAACATCCTATAGTCAAAGGAAGCGCACTCTAAGGCAACCATGAGACTGAATCCGAGCGACTTTCACAGTTTATTTTCATGGTATTTAAATTATGATACCAGTGGGTATTTTTAATTAGTGTGCACTTGTCTACATAAGCCATGTTGGCAAATTTGACTCATTCATACAGTAGTTGCTGTAAAAGAGGCCAGCACAGCCTGCAGGAATTAAAATTAAAAGTTTCTGCAAGCTGTTGTCGACATGACCATATCTCATTAACTTTAAAAATGGAGATTATTTGCCTGAAAGCTTGATTTGACTAGCAGTAATCAAATATTAGGCTCAGCGAAGGGAAGGGTAGGGGGGAGCGTCATTGTTGTGATATATATTGCTGTGTGTTTTGCAGTTCCCTTTAAATAGCAATATAAGATTTCTGTTTTGACAAAAGGGGTAGGGAAGAGAAACACAGACATATGGCCTCAAAAGTATTATTAGGATAGTTTTATTTTAGATTAAGACTCATTATTTACTAAGTTTGCTGAAGACAAATATGATTGTGCTGATTACCAATTCTTCCCTCATTAAGGAGGCAGCTTAATTATCTGGAGTAGCTTCCCCGGCTTGATCAAAGTTTCAAGTATTAGAAACGGGGCCTATCTCGTGATTATCTTTCCTTTTTTTTTTTTTCAACTGCTAAATTGGCATGAACCTTAAATTTGTACACGGGATTCATCCCATTGTTTTAACTAAATATGATGAAGAAGGTTGCAAAATTGTGCAGAAAATGAACGAAAATAGAAGAGCCCTCATCTTATCTCATCTACTTTCTAAATAGCTTGTTATTTGAATTAGGTATCTGAGCAAAAAATCTCTTTCTGCCAGTAATTAAGGAGTCTCATGTTGAAAACCTGAAGTTATTGAAATACGGTAGACATGGTCTCATTTTAGATCTTGTTTTATATTTTCACACTCCCAAAGGAACATTTGTAATGCATAAGTGTAAACTGTAAAATGAAGATGCATTTTGGGGGGTGGGGGGGGAGAAAAGAGAAGAAAAAAAGGTGCAGTGAAACAAAAGAGCGAAGATAAAGTCTTACGCCTTTTTATGTCTTTGAACTGAGAACATGTTCTGCATTTTACTGAAGGAACAGGAGGCTAGAATGTAAGTAACTGGTTTTTGCATTAGGCTCTCCCTGGAGGTAGCAGAAAAATATCATGTCCCTGCATGAAATGCGAATGTGAAATCTACCAGAAAGAAATATTTATGACCATTTTATGCTTGATTAGGCTTGGATGACATCTGTTAGAAGACAGGGACTGGACAAAGAGAGAGACGCTCGGGGGCAAATGTTAACGGAGTTGTTTAGACGACGCTAGGGCAGAGGCGTCCATTTACTGCCAGGCAAAACACAGGAATTGTGTTAGCAAGAGAGCAGCTGACAAGAATCCCCCGTGATAGAGACACTGCAAACTGACTCGATGGAATCGTCAAATACAGCTGTTGGTAGTCAGCGCCGTGCCTCAGTTTATGAGCGGGTTTCTAGGTGCAGTCCTGATCCGGTGACTTCCAGGGAGCCAGCACCTTAATAAAGTTACACGCGTGTGACTCAGCTATAAAAGAAGATCATCTTCACTTTTTCAAGTGAGTTTTACATCCTCCTGCCAGGCGGACGTAGCAGTACCAGGAAACACTTCTGTATTTCTCAGTGAGAAGAGAACCAATTAAATGACACATTTCTACAGCCTAAGTTGTTTTGTTTTTGTTTTTGTTTTTGTTTTTGGTCTTAACATAAGTCTCCCCCTGTTTAAAAAACAAAAAGTAGCCCCCTCCGTTCTATAGAAGCACTTCATCACTTTAAACAGTGCAAATGTTTGCCTGAAAAAGAAAAAAAAGAAAAAAAGAAAAAAGTCATCTAACACTGGCAAACATTTTATCAATTGTTAAACATTTCAGTGTTAAAGTAAGTGCTGTTTGTCTGAAGAAATGGCTCTACCAAGAGTGGAGGTATGAGCAGTTATTTCATTCTGGTTCTTTTCCCAGCTTCTTTTCCTGTAAATTTTCTCTGTCTGGAATGCTGATGGGAAATGTTATTTTGTTTTTGTTTGCAGCAGTTCTGTTGTTTTGATTTTGTCTGAGTGGTATGGAAAACAGTACGTCACTTAGAGTGGGTGTTTTGTCTACCGGCCATTTGGCCATTGCACATATATTTCTCATACTTATTACATGATGACAAGGGAACCGAAAAGGCACAATTTTCCAGTTGAATTTTTCTTTCCAGTTTAATAATAGTGAAAAAAGAAAACAAAGTTAATAGATTTAGCAGTGTGATGTACTCGCGATGTGATAGCTGACTTTAGGTGGTTTTCTGTTTCTTGTTTTTTGGTGTTTTTTTTTTTTTTTCCTCCTTTTCTTTTCGTTCCTGTGGTTAAGGAGCTGTTTAGGGGGAGGTCAGATTAATGCATATATCAGTTTCTATAATAAACTGCATGTGGATAGCATTTCACATTTTGCATAGAGTTGTGAAATGCTGTAATTTAAGTAGGAAAATTCATAAAAGGATAATAAACAATCTTAACATCATTCCTGTGATTAACGTGGATACTCTTGCCCTGGTTTTAGGCCGCATGTAACGTAACCTCTACCAATAAATGTATTTTAATTAAAATGAATCAAAATGAAATTTGGATGAAAACCCAGAATACAAATCTCAAAGAATAACTTAAGGCTGTTTACTGGCTCAGTTTGGACATGCTTTATCTGAAATCATTCTCCACATTTGCAATGTTAAGGAACATATTGCAAGAGTGTAGAAGTTAGCTCTACAAGTAAGTAATTTTTGGTGTAGTACAAAAATATAAAATGGAAACGATGATTAATTTTTCAATTTCTCTCTGCAGATATCTAATCATTGTACCCATGGACCGCCAAAGGCTTCCATTAAAGATTTAAAATGCAAGAGGAAGGTGGAATCCAAAAGATGGGATTTGGGATTAAATAATGTAAAATAACTGCAGGGCAGTAGTGAAGCAAAAGCTATTGGCACAATAAGATTCTTTCAGACATTTTTTTTAAATCCACTTAAAATATTGACACCTCCTTACACACAATGTCATAGATGTGGTATTAATCAAATTATTTATAATGCCAATTAAATTATGAGAACATACTTTTGTTTTAGCTTACACCAATTAAGAGTAACAGCAACCATCGAAAGCGCTCTGAAAATTCGCATTCATGTTCTCTGTGCTTTAAATATTATCCTCTTTATTAAAGGATTTTGCCGGCAGTGTTAACACCGCATATATGTTGCCTCTTCCTTGAGGATTTTAGTTGTAGATGGGGAAATGCAGTGTTTGGGTGGGGGTGGGGGGTCACCAGTGTATGTACAGCATGATTTTCTTCAAATCAAGGGAACTTTTATAATCCTGGAAGAAGGGGACATCGCCACCTCGGTATATAAAAGCTGTCAGTAAGGTCCAGCCGGGCTTCTCTGAGCTCCGCTGTACTGTCTTTATCACTTTGCTCAGTTCCACATAATAACATCTTCATCTGAGATTGCTGTGGCACAGGGGAACTGCATTTGTTGATCAAATTTGGCTGGATAACACTGTGATCTCGTATCCTGAAGTGCGGAGATGTGCCTGGAATATGTAAGTGCAAAGCTGGCCCCTTGATTGATTGATCCTGCCTGTCACAGAACAAGATAACCGGATCAGTAAATACTCTGTGCACTTCAGCATCATCTCCACAATCAAAAGTGAGGGCATCATGGGGCTGGAAAACACTGGGTCATGATGGGAATGCACACATTTCAGAATCATCATTGGGAATAGAGAGAGAGAGAGACTCACACATACACACATTCGCACGCAAACGCACTAAAAAATTCTTTGTGTGTGGTTTCTTAGAAGGGAACAGTGTAAAAAAGCATTTTCTGTATGTTTAGAACGCTTCCTGGTTATAAAAGTCGAGTTTATTTTGCAGCTGTCATCTTAGAGGTGTACAACATTTATCATAAAAAGTTGTTATTCGAGTTTTGTTTACAGAAGAGATTGAGAATGCAGATTAGGGAAACGGAGCTGGGTAAGAGGTCACTAGTGGTCTCAAGCACAAAAGGAGCTTGCACCCAAGATTTGCTCCTCTTAAAATAAACTTTTTGTTTAAACAGATGGGCCAAACACATGTAAACAAGTTGTTTAAACTTTTACTAAATTCCCAGGGAGTGCCTTTCAAAATTAGCATGGGTTGCCAAATTTGTTTAATTGCACAGAGTTCAAGAAAAGTTTAAAGAACGCAACTGTGCGAGGCTTCGGGAGAGGGGGCCGTCACGTGTCACCAGGTGGCATACATTATTCATGGTGCCTTGATGGGCACACACACACACACACACACCCCACCCACTGCACTTGTCACCCCGTCTCTTGTGTTGCCTCTCCTGTGCTTGTCCTGCCTCCCGTAAAACTCTATAATTTTCTGAAGGCAAGGGCTGCCTTTAGTTCCCATGTCTGTGCCCTGGGGTCCCCAGAACACTGCCCCCTGCAGACCCTGTGCCGCATGGCCAGCAAGGGAAAGAGAACCGAGTGCTGGGCTCTCTTTCTAAAGGTTTTTCGAATGACTACTTCTGAGGTTTTACCCGTCTCCAGACTGCGGGCACTGTTAGAACTCAGAGTCCTCCTCTAGAGGAACTTAATTGTGTAAGTCAAGCAAGCGAACCAGTCTTTTGTCCAGTGTTTTCGTGCTGCTAAGTGCAAGATTGACATCAGTGGCTCCAACGGGGTGTTTCTGTTACCACCAGCTACACACAGTTACTGCTTCCCATTTTCTGTGTAGAGAATGCAAATTGTCGTGAGCAAGCGTCCCAGGCCAGTGACTAAAGGAGCCTTCTCACCCGCCTCACCTCTGAATTTTGCAGAGACTTCCAAATGGCTCAGAACTTTCTGCGGGGCCTGCTGGCCATCTCAGGTGCCTCTGAGGTGGGTGGAGGTGGAGATATGCGTAGCCAAGGTGCTTTTGATTTTTTTTTTTTTTTTTCAGTTTTGTTTGGCTGGAATCAGTATGTATACCCTCTTCCTCTCAAACAGTTTGGCCCTGTGGACCACATGGCTTAGAAAAGGCAAGGTGGGCATGAGAGCTGGTTATGCCCAGAGAGAAGTCAGGAAACTTCTCTCTCTGAAGAAATTTCTCCCAAGGAGGGTATACACCAGTTATAGCAAACATCTCAGCTGATGATTTTTGTATAGTGAAACCAGTCCTTATACTTCCAGAAAAAAATCACCACTTTTGACATGTGTGGCTAGTCTGCTGTGACGGAGTTGGGTTTGCTGTTGTTGTTGTTGTTGTTTTTTAACTTGAAATGATTAAAAAGGCCTTTTGGCAGAATTGGCCTCCTTTCTTAATTTTTTGAATATTAAAGAAAACTTAATTGAGTTTAATGTTCTTGAAACCAAAAAATTTGTGAGGTGCTGATGATTTTAGAGAAGTCATTCAGGGAAACAGGTTTGATTTTTTTTACAAAAAAAAAAAAAGTGGCACTCCCTTTGAATTTGTTGAAAGCTATTCCTAGTAACGTTTTATAAAATCATTTTCTTTTCAGGGTGTGTTTTATTTCCTTTCCATCTCTTTCAGGAAAGAGAAAGTGTTTTATTGGATATTTTTGTTTCAGTCCTTGTTTCCATTATTTTTGCCAAAATTCATGGGAGTTCACTTTCCGTTTAAATGCCTGAAATATTCCTTGAAGAATCTGCATTTTGGGACAACTAGGAAAAAGTCTATGTAAATTGGTTTAAGGAAGAAAAACACCTCAACCACTTACTTCTTCCTTTACTTTATAATTTTGGAGGCAAATAATTTCAAGTATAATGGATCTGGGTGTGGAGGAGGCATGAATTTAAAGTTCAAAGGAAGTTTGGTGTTTGTTGTAAGATAAAGCATATCTGAGTTTTCAAGTGAAGGAAGAAAGTAAGTTTTACTCACTTAAAGGAAGAAATGGGCAGTAGGTTTGTTCACAGGAAACACAGAACAGGTCCCTGAAAAAGTATGTATACGCTCTTGCGAAGTAGTCTGGGCCCAAAGATTTTGATGAAAGCAGTTTCCCAGTTTGTGAATAGACTTCTATATAAAATGAGTTAGTCTTTGGAGATGAGTATTAAACAGCTTCTGTTCTAGTGACACGCGCTTTTTCTAGCAAAGTGGGTTTTTTCTCGCCCCTGCTTTGGAGTCAAGTATCCTTTCACTGTTTAAATTCAGCACTCTCAGTTTGGGATACGTCCATGCGTATTTCTAGTCCCGGCCTATATGTTTCTTTATTTTGGGGCTGGGCTGATGGGATGGGATTTAGCTTTCTTCTGTGCGCAGTTTTACAGACAGGCTCGCGTTTGGCTGGGCAGACATTCGGCCCTTGATCCTTTCCCAGTCGCCATGGTGAAGAGGAGAGAGCTCTCCCTCACTCCTATCTGTGGGTTGCTTTCTAACATTGCTGTTGTCTTGGGAGAAAATTTGAAAAACTGATTAAAAACGGGCAAGTGCATGGCTTCTATGAAAATTCTGCTGCTTCACACCGTGGGACTTGTTTGTGTTGGCTGGCCTCTGCAGCAAGACTGACATATTTATGTAGAAAGCTCATATTTAGTATTTAACTTGGAATTTTACACATCTGAATGATAAACTGAACAGACGCAAGATTTTGCTGGTGGTGGTGTTTTCCCTGCTTCTCCCGAGATGTGAGGAAACAGAGAGGCGACACGTTTTAACATGGTCACCCCCTTGCTCGGCCACCAGAATTTGTAAATAGATTCCTCGATAATGCTGCGGAGATTGGGTACCAAGCAGCCGCCACGTTTGCTATGCAGGAGAGTTAATAAAAATTTTCATTGCTGGAGGAAAGCTTATATACAGTAGTCTGTTTGTCCTGTGTTTCAACCACCTGAGTCACAGCCAAAAAAGCAATTGTCTACTACATATTTCAAACAGATGCTGAGGGGTAGAAGGGGTGACTAGAATTCACAGCAATAAAAGCCCGCTCTCCCAAGTTCCCTTGAAGGAAGTGAACTCATAAAATTTTTGCTGCCGACCTATTTGTCCAGTTCTTTGAAGTATTTAACATTAATTTAGCCTGCAAATCATTGGCACCTCAGTTTTTCATTGAAGTACCCAGGATCTGTTAAAGACATACCGTGGGTGTGCCTGGAAGAAAAGATTCTGGAAGCAGTCTACTAATTTAACTGTTATTCATGTACCTTGTTTTTATTAAGGCCAATATTATATACATTCAAAGTTCTCGAACTCAGAAACTGTTTCTTCTAAGTTTATATTTGCTTGTGTGTGTGAATATAGAGAACACAGGTGTACTACCTGCTTTGCTTTTCTTTTCTTTTCTTTTCTTTTCTTTTCTTTTCTTTTCTTTTCTTTTCTTTTCTTCTTTTCTTTCTTTTCTTTCTTTGGCATCAGTACATTTTCTAACGCGCTGGCGGTGCTTGGGAGGGTGATGGCAGTCGGAACTGGAGTGATAAATGCTACCAGGAAGATTTTATCAAATGCGAAAAATATAACTGGAGGGATCCACCCTTAAACTGAACTATCCTATAGCTAGAATACGAGTAGACAAGGTCTCCTACCTCATTCACCTGGTTAATTAGCAAGTGTAGGTAAGGGGGACACTCTATTCCTCAGGAAGCTTTTTAGGTTCTTCTCCATCTCTTGGTAGGTAGCAGTGGATGGCTCAGGAAATAACTTATTTCCTGAGCTTCCATTTTTTTGTTTTTTTAGATTTTATTTATTTGATACAGAGAGAGAGAGAGAGAGAGAGAGAGAGAGAGAAAACACCAGCAGGGGGAGAGGGAGAGGCAGGTTCCCCGCTGACCAGGGCCCGACACAGGGCTTGATCCCAGGATCATGACCTGAGCCAAAGGCAGATGCTTAACCGACTGAGCCACCCAGGGGTCCCTTTCCTGAGCTTCTAAAATAGCCATGTGTTCTTGCCCTACTCCACTTCCTCCCCAGGTCTTTATAGCTTACAGAGCTCAGAAGGGACCTCAGAGAGGAGAGGAATTTAGAAGCTAATGGATCAGGTGAAACCTACAGGTGCCAAGGGTGTGTGGCCCTTCGATTCCTGGCTGACAGTTTGAGAACGCAGGGATGACGATTCTGTCTAAAATAGTTCCTGCATGCACATGTCACCATGTCAACTCCCCCATTTTGATTTGATGGAGCGTGTTTCCTAAGCTGAAATTATCCTAGATGGATTTGCTTATAATTTGACTTTTGCCACTGAATATACATCTCAATGAGATGGGGACTCTCTCACGTGCTTTGCTTTATCTCTGACGCTTGGTATGCAGGACGAACTCAGTAAATAACAGGGTAGAGTGGACATTTATTCCAAAAGTCTTAATGTTAGACATCTTCAAGTTTTTGGCTCTTCCTTCAGTTGGGCTAAAACCTTCTGAAAGGATCGTATCGATAATGCCTATTTTGAAAGAGATGTAAAAACAAAGTCTGTGGGAAGCAGTGGTTAATTAGAATTCCAAGCTAGTATTTAGTTACATTTGTCCTACTATTTTGGCCAGATTTCAGTTAGCTAAGTATCTCTTATACCCTGTAATTTACCATACAGTTTCAGCTTTCCAAATAATGGCTTGCTAATGGTAAATGTTGTTTAACTTTCTAATTCAGGGGAGCTACCTGTTCAGCAGAATTTTAAAAATTGTAAGTGATGATTGAAACCAGGTTAAAAAGCACTTAAGGTACATTTGACTGCATGTTTGGCGTCTCTTTGGATGGGCCTGTGGCTGTCGTTACTCTTTTTTTGCATCTGAACATACACTGCAGGCAGGAATTTTTCTAAATTGGTTCAGAAGTAAAACTTACCTTTACTGAGCAAGCTTTTCCCATCTGGGTGAGTAATGCACCATTTTTATCTGAAGCGTTTGACCCTGTTTCTGTCCAGTGCCTTCAGTGGTGGGTGCTCCTAACTGGAGATTCTTAACCTCGTTTATTCCACTCATCCCGACTGGTTTTTTCTCCTTGAGATACAGTTCTGATTGCTCTATTCTCTTGTTACCTGCTTCCTGCTAAATTCCTTTTCTTTAGCTTGGTATGGGGGCAAGGGGGGTGGGATGTGATAGACTGAGAATGACCACACATCCTTTCCCACTCTCTTTTTTCAGATGCTAGAGCCTGTGTCCCCGCCCACCTTGACTTTAGGCAGCCCCTTCACTTGCTTTAGGTCCTAGAACACAGTGGAAGGTATATCGGCCAGTTTCAGGCTTGGCAGATTTCTCCTTACTTCTCTTGGCACCCATCTGCCATGCAGGGAAGTTTAGCTTAAACTTCTGGGTGGTGAAAGGCCACATTGGGGATGGGGAGATAAAAGAACAGAGACATATCTTGGAGGGCCAGAGGAGCTTCCAGCTGAATGCACTTGCATAATTGACCCCCCCCCCCAGCTAAAGAAGAACCACCCAGCTGAGCCCAGCCAATCCCTAGAATTTTAGACAAAAAATGTTATCATAAGCCTCCTATAGGGTGTTTTGTAACAAAGCAATGGGGAACGGAAACAGGAGCCTTGCAAATCGAGCCTCAATTTCCTCTTCCATTCTTACTGAACCTTAGACCTTTCAGCCACGTTGGACTCTAGTCCACAAAATGATCTGGTTTCCTTCCCTTAAGCTACATCTTCCCCATCAGAAGATCTTTGCATCCTATGCTTTTGTTCCCGTCAAATTGTGGAAGGTTAATTCGCTCCCTGTCTAGTCTCTCCCAAGGCCCTCATGACTCATTACGTGTAACCTCTCTTAGATCTCTGTAGTTCAGACTGCATTGATGTGGGGGTTAGGCGAGGAGCTGACCGTTAACTATTAGGGCTGGTAACCTCTACCTTCTGTGTGGGTCTTAGTTTTCACATCTATAAAATTATTTGGCTGGCTCCTCCAGTGCCTTTCAGCCTTTAATACTTTAGAACAGAGGTGCCCAATAGAATGTTCTGTGAAGGTGAAAATGTTCATTTATTCGTGCTGTCCTGTGCAGTAGCCACTAATGAGTGTGGTACCCGAGTACTTGAAATATGGTTAGAGCAACAGAGGAGCTGGATTTCTGACTTATTGAATGTTAATTCGTTTAAATTGAAATAGCCACATGTGGCTCATGGCCACCATTTGGAGCAGTGGGGTTCTAGAATTCTGTAGAATTGAAGGGGAAATCTCTATTTTCAGTTAATGCCAAAGCAAGTTTAGCCCTTGATTTTCAGTAGAAACTTACTCATCGGTGTTACTTTTCAGAATCACGGATACAGATGACCTAGTAGCTGAATTACTTACTCCCCAGTTTCTGACCATCTCCTTCTCAAATTGTACTTGGCTTTTAGAGTCCTCACCTGTGCCTAGAGCCAGTGCTGAGCCCACTTTTCTCTAGGAACGTAAATCATACCCTACTTTTGATCACAGCCCAAGCAGAGACCAGCAGCCTGGTGTGGAGTTGCAATATTTTACAAAACCCCAATAGGCCCAGCTTGGGGGAAAAAAAAAAGTACACAGCAGTGTCAATTGAAAACCAGCCGGGTGGCAAGCGCAGTGCAGTGTAGTGGGAACGGAGCTGCCTTCGGCCCTTTGGATGATTGGGGACACAGCAGCGATATTGTGAAATTACCTTTTTTATTGGTTCTTGAGCCTTCTGCCGCAAATGCCTCTTCTTGAAGGAAGTGAAGAGAATCCCAGAGTTCAGCTTGAACTTAGGACATGTGCATGGCAGCTCTATATTCATTCTGTAATTTAGCAGAATTGGGACCCGAGGGCCTTTTACATTTGGCCTAATTTTTTTCTTCTAAGCATAATTACATTTATTAGGCCTTCTTTCCTATTGTTTACATTTACCACCATTTTTAAAAAATCAGGTGAAAAGTGACATCCTTTTTATCACATTATAAAACAGTGTCATTGGTAAACCCCTCCTTGGATGAGATCTTGCTAGATCTTGATTTTTTTTTTTTTTTACTCCTCACCCCCTAGAGTAGGAAATGGGATATTAGTAAGGTCTTATTTCCACACTCATGAACTGTAAGTTGAAATATCATAGAAAGGATGACTGAAGGTCAGTTGGTCTCAGCTTCACCTCACTGTACCTAAAAAGGGTTATTTGTAGTCAAGGAGGATGGGTTGTGTAAAAAGCTCTCCAAGGGTGATGCCCGCATGGCTCAGTGGGTTGAGCATCTGTCTTTGGCTCAGGGTGTGATCCTGGGTCCGGGGATTGAGTCCTGCATCGGGCTCCCTGCGAGGAACCTGCTTCTCCCTCTGCCTATGTCTCTGTCTCTCTCTCTGTGTCTCTCATGAATAAATAAATAAAATCTTAAAAAAAAAACCCTCCAAGGCAAGGAATTGTTCAGTGTCCCTCAGTGTAATCAAGTCTGGTTAAGAACTCACTCTTGTGGCTACCCGAATTCATTTGCCCACTCTTCTTGGTAATAGCCTGTCCTATATATGAAGACAGTTACTAAGTCACCCTGTGGCCCTCTCCCTTATAGGCTAAACCATCCTGACCCTGGTAACCTTACATTCTCTCTCCTCTTAATCATCCTTGTCCTTCTCTGGATTCTCTCTAACCTAATAGAGTTTTCTGAAAACATGGACCCAGAAAAGAGTTCCTCACACATCTCTGAGTTTCTACAGATAGTTGTGATGCATCCAGTAGCCTTTTTTTTTTTTTTTTAAGATTTATTTATTTTAGAGAGAATGCACTCAAGTGGGAGGAGCAGAAGGAGAGGGAGAGAGAATATCAAGCTGACTCCCCTGCTGAGCGCAGAGCTGACTGGGGGCTTGATCTCAGCAGATCACGACCTGAGCCAAAACTGAAAGTTGGATGCTTAACCAGCCCTGCCACCCAGGTGCCCCTCACCCAGTAGACTTTTAAAAAAATGTGTTAAGTAGGCTTCAACTGTTTGTTTCCATATTCAGGGCCTATCTTTCGCCACTCAGCATGTTAGAATTTGTAATAGCTACATTTTTTGGGAGCGTGGTCTGTGGGCTGAAAGGGAAATCCAGGGGTCACATGACTTTTAACTTTCAGTCCTGGGTTTATCCATATTTTAATTTGGGGACCCTTTTTATAGTCTCATATCATTTATTTTTTTTTTTGAAATATAACTGACAGGTAACATATTAGTTTCAGATGTATAACATGATATAGTATTTGTATGTGTTGCAAAACGATCACCACAGTAGGTCTTGTTAGCATGTAACACCATGCATAGTCGCACAATTTTTTTCTTGGGATGAGAACTTCTAAGACCTACTCCTAGCAACTTTCAACTATTCGGTACATTGCTAACTGTAGTCACCATGCTGTCCATGACAGCCACAGGACTTATTTATTTTATCACTGGGGGTCTGTACCTGTTGACCCCCATCACCCATTTCACTTACCCCCCAAACCCTGACCTCTGGCAACCCCCAGTCTGTTTTCTGGGTTTATGAGGATTTTTTGGGTTTTTTGGGAGGGTTTTCCTTTTTCCTTACAATGTTTATATATTATCTATGGAAGGACTATTTCTCCATTGCCTGTACTGCATATAAATAGCTGTGGCTTGGAGTGCGTGGGGTGGGGGCAATGAAAGGGGCACACGTGTTGGTTACCTCGCCGACGGAAGCCTCAGGGGCCTTGTTCACCCCCAGACTCAGTTTCTGCTGTCTACACTGTTCACCCACACCTTACCATGAGTGCCTCAGAGGGAGTAGTAGTTCAAGGGACCTCCTGACTTTATCTGAACTTGGCCTCCATGGTCACTCTCTACTCTGCCACTCACTTTTATCTGTTCCCAGCAAGCTGAGGCACTGTACTCATTTTTTGTGTATGGGTTATCTGACTATGTCTTTCCCACTTTTTTTTTTCTTCCTTCCTTCCTTTTTTTTTTTTTTCTCTCTTTCCCACTTCTGAATAGAAGCTTCATGAGGACAGGAGCTTATATGCTTTTTTCACCCACCTTTGCATAATTAGCATGCAGGTATCAGTGACCTCTTGAAGGAAGGCAGGAGACAAAGAACAACTTGATATCAGAAGATTTACATTCTTATCACAGTAATACCACTGGTTCAGCTTCACTATGTGACACTTGGGCAATACACTGAATATTGCTGGCAGCCATTTCTTCTCCTGTTTAATGAATAGCTTCAATGCATTTATCCAGAAAGTTTCTTAAGTCTTCTCACCTCTGCCCCTTAACTTACTGTATTCAGATTCAATGATTCAACCTAATTTCCACCTGCTTGGGGTACAGGTGAGTGGGTAATATTTCTATTTGTATTTAAGAGCCACCCATTTCAGGGATGAACTTTTTCATGGTGCCTTATCTTTCTGATATTTTGGTCTGATTTTGTTCCTGGGACTGGAGCACTGTTATTTAAAGGGCATTCAGAATTTTCAAGCCCTTTCTGTGTTAGACCATTTCCTATTCCCGTCTTCTCCCCAACATTCTCAGCTCTCTGTTTCAACACTCGCAAACTTGTTTGAAAATCTATACCTACTTAGTCAATTTTTTTTTAAGATTTTATTTATTTATTCACGAGAGACAGAGAGAGAGAGGCAGAGACACAGCCAGAGGGAGAAGCAGGATCCCTGCAGGGAGCCCGATGTGGGACTCCAGGATCACGCCCTGAGCCGAAGGCAGATGCTCAACCTCTGAGCTACCCAGGGATCCCTACTTAGTCAATTTTCTAACATGGTTTGGGGTGGTCTACAATGCAGGTCAGATCCCGACCTGAAGCCCCTGGGTTTGATTAATGTAAGATGGCACCCTGTCCTTTGTTGCTGTGTACTGGAGGTATATTTGTGCTTTTCCTGTGACACCCTGAACCAGATAGTCTTTTGTAGGTTGTTGTTGTTGTTGTTCTAGGTCTTAATGCTGGGTTTTCCCTAGTCGTCTGATGATCAAGACATCCACTTGTTCCTCTGCTTTTCAGTCTTGATTGGCCAGTACCTCTCCCGGGCCCAATGTGGTAAACAAGGCCAGGCCCTGCCCAGATGTGCTGACCTGAACAGCCCGGGAGGCCCACCTTCCTTTCTGTTCTTCCGGCCCTTGCTGTGTAAAGAAGCGTGTCAGCCAAAGACTCTGCCTTCTCCCTCGCCCGTTTCATAAATTCTGGATGTTAAACTAACCTGAAGCATTAAAATCACATTTCTTTGCATGGTATTAAATTACCAGTTATGCTTTGGCCTCTGCTCATTACATGAGAGCTTATCCTGCATTTTCCACTCCACCACGACGAGACCAAATATCCCAGCAGCTCCCTAAAGACTCCATGCCTTTGCACACACTGGTCTCATTCCCCAAATACTCATCTCTTCTTTCCTTCCTCTTTTCTTTTTTTTTTTTTTTTCCCAGGCTCGGTTCACTTCTCCTGTGCTTTACAAAGCCTCTCTCTTTTCATCACTTCAGTGCACCCCTTCACTGAAGCACAAACCCCACTGGCTGATGGTGGATGACGGGTGTTCCACCATTAGGCTTTTGAGGCTGGCAACAGTGTCTTTACCTTTCCTGCACCTGCATCGTGCTGGGTGCTGAGTAGGTATTGAGTGAGTAGAGGGAGACATGGAAGGAAGGGAACCCATCCTTCACTTTCAGTCTCACGTAGCAGGATCCCTGGCTTATGCATTCAACCCTCACTTGAATACTTCTTTTTCCTAGAGCTGTTCCCTTTTTCCTTTGGACATTTTGCTCTCAGCGGTCACTCAGTCATTCAGCAATCCCTTCAATTTCTCTTGTAATTAAACATTCATCTCTGGCTGGTGTCCATCCTGCAGGAGAGATTGCCATCTGCCAGGGAATCAATGAGCACCCCAGCCGAGCCGAGCCCCACCAAAGAAGCCCATGGCCAAACTATTTTGGCTTAGTAAATAAGAGCTGGTTTTCGTTGATTGTCCACAAGCACAGAGGAATAAATCCTCTTCTTTTGCTTCATGGTTCCCTGCGCTGCAGGCCTGGCTTACCTGCTCCACTTGACATGTGGCGTTTCCCCTTACGTCAAGAAAGGAAGCATGTGGAGCTGTGTGGGCTACACCATCCTAAATAAGGCCTGAATGTTCTGCATAGGGGGTGAAAATATCATTGAGTCTTTGTAGCTAAGGATGTGGATATTAGACGGTAGCTGAGCAATGAAGGCAAATGGCCTGAGTCCCGCCCAAATCACAGATATGCCAGGTGAAAACTTAGATGTTAGCTGTCAGGTGGCACAAATGATTTTGTTCAGTAGTGTTTAACATGAGCTGTCATTACGAATTGCTGCGAGCACTGCGCTGGCCAGCATGGTCTAGCCCCTGCTCCCATGAGCTCTTGAAAAATGGCTAGAGTGAACTGAGATGCTCTGTAAGTGGAAAATACACTCCAAAGCTTAAAGACTTTGTATGTTTAGTATGTTAACAATGTAGAGTATCCCATTGATCATTCTGTGTTGATTTCACATTGAAGTGATAGTATTTTAGAAATACAGGTTAAATAAAATGTGTCTGACATGAATTCCACCCATTTCACCTAACTTTTTTAAAGTTTGGCTACTAGAAAAGTTAAAATTAGCTTTGTGGCTCACATTGTATTTCTCTTAGCTCTAAACTAGAAATTTCTTTTTTTATTTTTTTAAATATTGTATTTACTTGAGAGAGAAAGGGACAGAGGAGGAAGGAGAAGCAGGATCCCCGCTGAGCAGGGAACCCAAAGTGGGGCTCGCTCCCAGGACCTCGGGATTATGACCCAAGCTGAAGGTAGACCCATAAGTGACTGAGCCATCTAGATACTCCTAAACTGTAAGTTTCAGTGTAAGATTGTGTTTCAGACCGAACCCAAGCATTGCATACTTTATATGCATTTCCAGGAATATGTCCTTTTTATGCTGTGGGTGATCTTTGAGAATATATCATGATAAAGACATACACTTTGCATTGACACAAACCTGAGTTTCATTCCCAACTCTCTCTGGCCAGTATACCAGCACTGTGAACTCTCTGAATCTCAGGTTCCTTCACTGTATAAAGGGAATAATACCCATCTGAGCATCCTGTGGTTAGGCGTGGAGTAATGCAGTATTTTTTCTAGTAATATTGGGATACATTTTAGTTACAAGAATTGGATAATTGTACTTCTCCCAAGTTAACAAATTTCAAAATCTCTGTTTTTAAATTTTATTGCAAGCATAAAAAACACAAAAACCAAAACTCCCACTCCTTGGCACCTGTTACTGTATGTCTGCCAGCTACTCCTAATGGAATTGTGGTAGCCTCTGTTCCCTGAGAGTGACATGCTAGCCAGCATACTTTGCAGGAGTTAACTCTCTCTTTTTTTTTTAGGATTTTATTTATTTATTTATGAGAGACACAGGGAGAGAGAGACAAAGACACAAGCAGAGGGAGAAGCAGCCTCCATGCAGGGAACCCAATATGGGACTCAATCCCAGGACTCCAGGATCACGCCCTGGGCTGAAGGCAAGTGCTAAACAGCTGAGCCACCCAGGTATCTCTAGGAGTTATCTCACTGAAACTTCAAAACAACCCCAGAAGGAATGTCCTATTATTGTTTCCACTCAATAGATGCTACATTGAGGCACAGTGAGGTGAGGTGACTTGCCCAAGATCGTACAGCTAGCTCCTGGGTGGTCAACTGGGCATTGAGCCCAAGTGGTCCAACTATAGAGGCACATTTTTGTCTCTCTTCTTTACTGTCCACCAGTGAATAGAAAACAGAACAAAAGAACCAATAGCAAATGAACGCTCACAGGAAACATGCCTTTCCTGGGCACCTGTTCTCACGATTTTATAGCGTAGACCTAAGGTATTTTTCCTCAGCGTGTTTTTCCTAGTTGTACAGTGGACTTAAGTATATCCTGGCTTTAGAGCTTTCCTCAAAGAATACCTTGATTCCCAGACCCATTACAGTCTGAATCAGGCGTAGGCAATTCCAAGATAAAATTATATGGGAAAAAAAAGCATTGCACCATATCTGGTCCCTGAGAAATATTTTCCTTCTTGAGAGCCTTTTCTCATTTGTACGCAATTACTACAGTACTTAGTATGCTATTTCCAATATGCAGATAGTAGGGGCTCAGTAAATGTTATTTATCGATGTTTATTGCAGTGCTTCTGAAAACACAACTTCAGAAAGTAAAGCATCCCATCTTTTTATTTTTTTATTTTATTTTTTTAAAGATTTTATTTATTTATTCATGAGAGACACAGAGAGAGAGGGGCAGAGACACAGACAGAGGGAGAAGCAGGCTCCATGCAGGGAGCCCGACGTGGGACTCGATCCCGGGTCTCTAGGATCAGACCCCAGGCTGAAGGCAGATGCTAAACTGCTGAGCCACCCGGGCTGCCCCAGCATCCCATCTTTTAAAACTGCAGTCATTCACTTCATTAAACTGTCTGACTTGGGATGTGAATATGTGCTCTCTTCCTGTAGGATTGTCTCTTAGAATAATTATCATTGACTGGAGTTGAGCTTTGAGCGGTTTACTTCTCTTATGCTTATGCTGGAATCTTCCTCTTTACCTTAACGTGACACACCCACAACCCCAGCAGACACCGCCTGGTCATTTCATGATGTATATCTTTCCTTATCGTCCCGTGTTTAACCAAGAGGATTAGGAGACATTGATGGAGTATTTTCTTTTCAGCTAAGATGCTGACACCTGGATGGGGTGGGGATGTTGGCCGAGTAGTCTGTGATCAAAGTTCATCACCTCCGAACTCATTTGGAGAGTTGAAATGTGCTTATGTGCTTGGTTGAGACGGGGTTGAATCATTAGGAGGAAATATTTACAGACTTGGAGAACTCCCTGGAGAACAGGCAATTCAAGGGAAAGGCCTGGATTATAGGTTCGCAGGGCCAGCCTTCTGCTGACTCTTAGCTCCTCTCAGGGCCACCGTGTGCCCTGCGTTGAGCTCCCCCGAGTGGCCTGAGGGGCTGGGCAGGTTGGGATACCCAGGGGTGCGAGTGGCCAGGTAAGCCTCTGCACCTTTAACAGGGTGTTGAACAGCAAGCAGGATGTGCTTATCAGAATCATGACAACTGTAAACAGTCACAGAGTTCAGCGGTCTGGTTTCAGGTGGGCCACCTCGGAGCCGGGAGCCTGGCAGGCAGTTCCCCGGGAATGCCAGCCGTGGCTGTGTGCACGGGTGGGAAAGAAAAAGGGCTGGAAAGTATGTTAGCCAGAGGCTCCGTAAGGGAGCTCCCAGCCTTTCCACCCCACCCTTCTTATCCAGAATGTTAAACTGAGGCTCAGCAAGCAGGAATGCATACTTAAATTATTAACAGAAGCTAGCATCTCTTGCTATCGGTAATATTCCAGGCACTTGGATAAATACTTTCTGTGTCTTATTTAATATCTATGCCAGCTCTCCGAGGTGTAGGTCCTAGTATCCCATCTGTTTTGCAGACAGGGAAACAGAGTCTCAGAGAATTAAGTTACTTCCTCAAGGTTGTGGACTTTGGAAGTTCCAGAGCTGGGGTTTGGGAGCAGGTTTGTCAGTCAGAGCTCCCCCTGTTCCCTGTCACACACCGGGGCCTCCTCAATAAAGCAGGCTAAGGTATTTCTCAGCCTGCCTCTTGTGGAAACCAACTGTATCCTAGGAGAGATTTTGTGTGTGTGTGTGTGTGTGTGTGTGTGTGTGTGTTTTCTATTGCTGTGTAACAAAATACCATGAACTTTGTACCTTGAAACACATACATTTATTATCTCACAGTTTCCATGGCATCCAGACCTGCCTTAACTGGGTCCTCTTCTCAGGGTCTCACGAGTCTGTAATGAAGGTATTGGCAGGTCCTGATCTCCTGGGAGGCTTGGAGTCCTCTTCTAAGCTCAAGAGTTGTCTCGAATTCACAGAATTCAGTGCATTGAAATTGTAGGACTGAGGTCTTAAGTCTTTAAAGTACTGCCTAGTGATCCCTGCCTTGTAGCTCTCTCTGCACATGGCAACCTGCTTCTTTAAGGCCAGCAGAAGGTGTCTTTGTCCTCAGTAAGAGCGCCAGCCCTCCTTTTCAAAGGCTCACCTGGTTAGGGCAGGCCCACCACAGGGTACCTCTCTTTATTAACTCCTAGTTAACTGATTAGGAACATTAATTGCATTTGCAAAATTTCTTTTGCCATGCAGCATGATCAAGGGAGTGATGTTCTATCATACCCACAGGTCCTGCTCACACTCACAGAGAGGGTATAGTGCAACGACATACAGATCAGTAGGGCCATCTTAGTATTTTGTGACTGTAGACAATATAGCTAATGCTTTTTCACTTCCTGGAGGGAAAGGGAGAAGGAGAAAGAACTAAATGAACTCTGGGAGGCTGTGGTACAAGGACCATGGGTAGAACAAGAGATAGCAATGAAGCAATATTTCAGGATGCACAGGCTCTGCAGCCATATAATGAGAACCTGCCCCTTGCATTTCCTAGGCATGGGATGGTAAAGAGGTGGTTTAGCCACTCTGTGCCTCAGTTTCCCCATAAGTAAACTGCAGATACTCTATTTATACTTCATGATGATAAATAATTAGCATTAGGTAGAGCTTGGCATCTGGTGAGTGCTTGTCAAAGGCCACCCATTCGTGTTTAGGTCTCCTGTTTGAAGGACACAGGGAATCAGAAACAGGAGTATAGAATTCATTTGTTTCCGTGGGGTTGGTGGAAGCCTGTGCCTTCCAGGCAGCATGTGGGTGAGTTCACACCATGAGAGCAGCACAGTAGACCAAAGCACAGAAGGTAGCATGATTCGTCGTGAAGCAACATGCCAACCTGCAGAAAGGCAGCGTGATATACTAGAAAGAATATCCTGGGAGATACTCTAGGACTGCTTTTGCCAATAGTTCTCTCCTTGGTTATCACCCAGGTCTGTGGGCCTCAAGTTTTTTGTCGGTAAAATAAGCCAGTGGGTATAAAGGTGGGTCCTTGGAGTAGCAGATTGTCTATGGCACCTGCTGGCTCTAAGTGTCATCGTTCTCCTGAATGGCTTGCTGTGCAAGGTGTGACCAAAAGAATTAAACCTATTGCATTAGCTCTGTGTGAAATAAAAAGACTCTATTGACATGCACATCCTTATTGGAAATAAAGTGAAGGAAATTCATCTTGCCAAATTATTGGACTGGATTGGACTTCTTGTTTTTCTGTACCATGCAGAGTGGCTGTATCCCTTGCCCTTGTAAATTTCCTCCGTGTGTTTTTCCCAAGTAGCAACTTTTATAGCCCCCTTAATATAAATGTGAGAGAGGACAAACTTAGTGGCCTTTGGGGCTTGGGGCGGGTAGACAGAGATGAGCAGAAATCAGAACCTCCTTGACCTGTTCCTACACTCGCAGATCCTCCCTCCCCCCAACCTTGTTCCCACCTTGACCTAGGCAGCCTTCCTGTGATGTTATGAGTCCCCATGGAAGTACACTGGTAGCTGCCACTTTAATTCTGTGGGTTAGAGTCCAGATCTTGACAAAAGAAAAGTCAAATACTGCATTAACAACAGCCACTTCTGGCTTATACTTTGCAAGGGCTAGGATATATTACTTAATTCCCCAACAAGTTTGCACCCTAAGTAGTCCTATTCACATCTGGTGCTTGAGGAGACTGAGGCTGGGATGCGTTACGTAACTTGCCTGTACACAGTAATAAGTGGCTGAGCAGAGATTTGAACTCACGTGTGCTATGTGCCAAAGTCTGTGCTCTTAGCAGAGCAGGGTACGCAGCTGGAACATTGTCACTTATTTTAAGCTATAGAGCCCACTCTTGGCCTCATTCGTGTTCCCTCCCTCCCTCCCTCCCCCCCCCCCCCCCCCAGATCGCAAATAGTTAAGAATCCAGGGTAACTCCCAAAAGCTGAGGTTGAGAAGAAGGAAGCGGTACACCTACCCTCAGAGGGCAAATATATCCAAGCGTATACAAAAAAAGAGACAAAAGAGGCCATATCAGAGTCAATATCACCATGCCAAATTCTCAACATTGAGCTAGAAGAAAACTATATTACAAAAGATATTTCTGATGTGCTTGTGGTAAAGAGTCATAACTAGAAAATATGCATGTGACAGTTCTTCATTTAAGTGTAAACTTATTAAATTGTAGTGTTTTTTTTTTTTTAACAAAAAGGGGAAACTACAATAGTAACAAGTAAAATGGTCTTTGTAGAGAATGTAGAAAAATTTTAGAAATTTGTGCTTTGGGAAGTTGCAGAATGTACTTATAGTTAAGGATTAATTTTCAGTCACAGATCACAAAGGTCTCGATGAGTAAGATCAGTATCAAGTTTCAGGGTGGTTGTATTTTTTTCTTCTTCTGCCAGACTGTCTGAAACTTATCTCAAGTATCATGGTAAAAAGAGAAGTGGCGGGTAGACACAAAAATGTAATAGATATATTTTAGGGATAGAATATGAACTGCCTTTCTAAATGCATATCAGAAGGAGAATTTATTCCAGTTGAGTAGGTTTAATGATATAATTTTACCATATTAAATCATAATTGCTCTTTAAAAGAAAGTAGAGATGCATGCATTGCCACGGCCGGGCTATCCCACTCCATCCAAATAGCAGCCTCCTTGGTACTTGTTGAGTTTGCCCTGCTCTCACACACACCAGAGCGGATTTGTAGCTTTTCTTTGGAAATCTGGGTGGGGATAGGGAGGAGGGACGAATAGTCTGAGAAATCAGAGCGTCCGCATTCAAGCGCTTGCCATGGCTTTGGCAAAATCATCTCCTGCTATTAGGCTGCCAAGCTAAAGCTTATGAAAAGATGACACCTCTGACTATCTGGAACCAAATTATTTTAAAAAGTTAAATCATGCTTCAAGATGGCTGGTATAGCTGCATTACTTAGGGACTAAACAATTTCTACTCTTATGGATATTGATCATCATTTTAGTAGGTACTAATGATTGCTTTTGTAGGTAAATGATTTTCAGTGCCATTGGATTTCCTTCTTCCCACTAGAAGAAAAAGGAGGAGGATTCACAACTGCGAATTGATGGTATATTTGGAGGAAAACAAAGTTAAGAGTCTCAATAATGTTTTAGTTTTAATAGGATCTGATTTCATATCATGAACTGAATTCACTGGAGGCATATTTTATATGTGAATTTGTCACCTGTACTTGAGCGTACCTTATATGTCTTTATTTGTATTTTTTTTTAAACTTTTTTTTATTTTTTATTTATGATAGGCACACAGTGAGAGAGAGAGAGAGAGAGAGGCAGAGACACAGGCAGAGGGAGAAGCAGGCTCCATGCACCGGGAGCCCGACGTGGGATTCGATCCCGGGTCTCCAGGATCACGCCCTGGGCCAAAGGCAGGCGCTAAACCGCTGCGCCACCCAGGGATCCCTATTTGTATTTTTTTTTAAGTAAGCTCTATGCCCAACATCATGCTTGAACTCACAACCCCGAGATCAAGAGTCACGTGCTCTACTGACTAAGCCAGCCAGGCACCCCTTTCACATCTTTATTCTACTTTATTTTATTTTAAAAAATATTTACTTATTTATTTATTTATTTATTCATTCATTCATTCATTCATTCATTCATTCATTCATTTATGAATGAGAGTGAGATCATGGGGAAGAGCAGAGGATGAGGAAAGAGACTGATTCTGCGCTGAGCCCCGAGTGCAAAGCCCAGTGCAGGGCTCAATCCCCTGACCCCGAGATCATGACCTGAACCAAAATCAAGAGTCAGACACTTAACTGACTAAGCCTCCTGGGCGCCTCTCACATCTTTATTTTAAATAACACACAAGTAATACTCAGCCTGCCCAAGTGATAAGATGCATAATGTGGTTTTTAAAAACATTTTTATTATCTTTTAAAAATGTAATACCTAATACATAAAAAAGAATCTACCATATTTCATCAAGTCTTTTAGACCTTTATTTTGTATACCAGGAAGAAAGTGAAAATGGAGCCAAGTCAACGAATCCATAATGCTTTCTTTTCTCATGTTTTTTATGAGGCATCCTGGTGTTAGAGATGTTAAAATAAAAAACAATGACAGTGTATCTTAGGAGCCATTAGGTCTGGCACACAGCATACTTAGTTATGAAACAAAATATAATAAGTGTGCATGAACACCCTCAGACCCAGTCAATCCAAGAACTGGCCCATTACTTACAATCTGCATTTCCTCCTGTTGCCTAGACCGGTGGGCAGTCCTCCTCCTGAATTTTGGGTTTATTCTTGCTTTGCTTTTTAAACATATTTCAGTTCTCCTTCCTGTTAAAATCTGAATTCTACAAGGGTAGAGGCAGTTTGTGTTCTCCACCACTGTTGCCTTCAGAGCTTGACAAGGAACCCAGCCCAATGAATTTTGGTTAACTTTTATTGACAAACTGTATAAGCAGATTTGTCTGAGGCATATTCAGATTGTCTCTCCCCTTCAAGGTGTGGTTTAAATACCATTTCCTCCAGGAAATCTCTTGACAGCCTAAACTGGAAATGATCCTGCCTCCCTTTTGAACTCTTTCAGGGACTTATCTTTATTCCCTGTACTGTGAATATACCTCCTCCTTTCAGTTATGGCCGTTAACACGTCCCTGTCTTCCTGCTACACTGGTCATAGTAGACTCCGTAAAAGTGAGGTTAGCAAACTTTTTTTATAAAAAAAGTATTTAATAGGGGCTCAATCAGTTGGGTGGCTTAGTCAGTTTAGTGGCTGACTTTGTTTCAGCTCATGTCATGGTCTCAGGGTCATGAGTTGGGCTCCACTTTCTGCTTGGTGAGGAGTCTGCTTTGGGATTCTCTCTCTCCCTCTCCATCTGCCCCTCCCTCCTGCACGCGCTCTCACTCATAAATAAATAAATCTTTTTTTAAAAGTAGTTAAAACACATCGGCCTTTTCTTTCATATTATTTTCTTAATTTTCTATTGGATTTATTTATTCCCTTATTGATTTATAAGAGAGTCTTATGCACTACAAAAATTAGACATTTTTCTTAGGTTGATGATAGGCAAATATTTACCCAGTATTTCAGAATTTGTTCTACTCTTTCAGCCATATTCAACTTTAATATGGTTTTATTTATCAATTGTTTATAGTTCCTGAGCTTTTTGTTATTATACTCAGATAATGCATTTCTGTGTCTGAGATGACAAGAACATTTCGGTTTTTCCTTTTTGAAATACTTTTTTTAAATGCAGATAAGGCTGGGATCTTAAAGGAACCTCCCCTACTTTGGCACCATTATTTATTCTTTCCTGTGTTTAACCAACACATTTATTTAGTCTCTATAGTATATGAAAATGAGTAAGATTAGAAAATGTTCCTATTAGGTGCCATGAGAAGCTAGCCCAGTGATACAATCTGATGTGCATTTCCAAGAGATCTCTCTAGCTAATCTGCAGAGTAGAGATTTTGAGGGCAAGAAGGGAAGCAAAGAGAGAGAAAAACCATGCCTGCTTGGCATAGACCCAGAATTTGGTTAGTAGATCCAAGGTTCAAATTTCCAAGTTAGAGCTTAGAAAGAGACTTCTCCAAATTAGAAGTAGAGCACATTTGCTGCTGCTGAAATGCTGGAGAATTCAGACTTCCAGATTAAATGCTAGCTTGAACCTAGAGCAGAGAGGGACTTTGGGGACCATTCAAAGGAAAGCTGGACAGGTGGCAACCTTGCTCGCTTGGCTCCAGCAAGTAGAGCCATGCTCACCGGTGATGGATGGCTTCACATTGTTCCTGCACAGCACACAGAGGTGGGAGGGGGGAGCGGATGGCGCAGCCCCTGGGGAGCTCAGAGAAGTCTCTGGGCTTTTCTTGCACTTTGTCTTCCCCTTAGTATTCCAGCCAAGGTATTAACTCTGTTCGAGCCATGTTTCCGCCTAGAAATCTCACTATTGTTACCTGTGCTCTTATTCACACTCCTAGTATTTATATTTTAACTCATTTTAAACTCAAAGCATCTGAGTTTTCAGTGAAAATGAAACAATTAGTTTGCAAAGGAAGATAAAGGTTTTTTTTTTGTTGTTGTTGTTTAAGGATTGAAGGAACTGGACTACGTGCAGTTTATTATTATAATCATCCCTTTCTCCAAAGCCCATGAATATTTTTTTGTTCCACCAATGTTTTATTTTTTTGCTCTTTATTTTATAAATGATTCTTCCCCTTGACTTCCCAATCTCAGGAGACAACAATGTTTCCCTTGAAAATACAGAGGGTGAATCCACCCTGTGTGTGTGTTTTCCAAGTGTTGGTTTTCCAAGACATTCTCATGAAAAGGACTCGTATTGCCAAGTCATTTTTTAATATAAGGAGGTCCATGTTTGGGCATTGAAATTAATTTCCCTTATCTCGCCATACAAATAGCCACCCTGGCTTCTTTGATTTATTACCTGGGATGGTTCAGCGGCACTAAAAACAGAGGACGGGAAGACATCACCTTTACGTGGCATCATTAGTCACGGCATTAAAAGCATCGCCCCGAATGGACTGCTTCACACAAGCTCCTGCCCGTGCCATGAAAACACCTTGTTCTCTTCCTGTATGCTCAAGACATTGGGCCCATCCATGGCTTCCAGGCCACATTTTTCATTTTTTAGTAAGTTACCCCATTCCAAAAATCCTTCCTGTTTTTCCTCCCTAGCATAGGATAAAAGAACTTTCTAAATTGCAAATATATAATCCCTGAGTGAAGACAGGTAGTGGCTAGGATCAACTATGTTAGAGTCACACCTCCAGCCAAGGATTTATATACAGAATATGCCAAGAATTCTCAAAACCACGGTAAAAATTTTTTTTAATGGGCAAAAGGTGAATAGAAATTTCACCAAAAAAGATGCACAGAAGGCATGAAAAATTATTCAACATCATTTGAAATTAGGGGGATACAAATTCTGACCACCTGTTGCAATGGCTAAAATGAAAAAATACAATATCTAGTGCTGACAAGGATGTGGATCAAGCAAACTTGCATGCTCTGCCAGTAGGAATGCAAGAGGAGATAGCCATCTGAAAAAGTTGGGTCACCTTCTTAAAAATAAATATACACATACATAGTTACTATGTGGCCCAGCACTCATACTTCTGGGCGTAAACACAGGAAGAGAAGACCTGTGTTTACCGAAAAACCTATTCATGAAGGTTCATAGAAGCTTTATATAGTAGCTCCATGCTGAGGTAAATCTAAATGTTTTCAGTGAGTGAGTGGATAAACAAAGTATGGTACCTCCATACAGTAGGCTAATAATTAGCAACGATAAGCGATGAACTATTGATGTACCCACCAGCTTAGAAAAATCTACAAGATGCTCTGTTGCATAAAAGAAGCCAGTCTCAGGATGCCCGGGTGGCTCGGCGGTTGGGCGTCTGCCTTTGGTCCAGGGCGTGATCCTAGAGTCCCGGGGTCAAGTCCCACATCGGGCTCCCTGGATGGGGCCTGCTTCTCCCTCTGCCTGTATCTCTGACTCTCTCTCTTTCTCTCTGTGTCTTTCATGAGTAAATAAATAAAGTCTTTAAAAAAGTAAGTAAATAAAAAGAAGCCAGTCTCAAAGGTACATATTACATGATTTCATTTGTATGGCATCATTGGGAAAGCAGAACTACAGTAATGGAGAAGAGATCCATGTTTGTCAGAAATTAGGGATGGAGGAGGAGGATCTGCCTATGAAGGAATAGCGCAAGGTGGTTTAGGAGGTGGTCATGGAGCTGTTCTGTATTGTGATCGTAGTGGTGATTATGCAGATTTATACATGTGTTAAAATTAATAGTACTACATACCCTGCATTATCTAAAGAGTCAATTTTCCTGTTTGGCAAATTGAAAAAATGATAATAATAAACCTAAGTCCAAACTTCTGCTCAGGATCTGCAAACCACAGCTTCTCTTTTATGGTTCATCTGGCTCCTTCTTGGCCTTCTGGCCTCTCTTGTGAGGTCCCAAACAAATACTCCATGGTCATGTTTGTGTTTCTACTTGGAGGCACATTCATCTCTGTGCCCAGATCCACCCCCCCCCCCCCCAACACACACACAGTTTTCTGCACTGCCCCACTGGACTGATAGGCATCCTTGGCTGCTCAGGTGTTGGGACACTGGCACCTGCCCTAGGTTAGCCACCTATGCACCCCAACCATGGACATTGGTAACCCTTACCCTGGTGCTCGCTACGCAGCTCCAGATGGCAGCTTATTGATCTGCTTTGCACCCTCTGTTGTAAGGTCAGGGAGAGCCGACTTCACCGCTCACTTCCCAGCTCTGCTTGAAAGGCCGTGAGGAGTTGAGTAAGCGAAGCAGTGAGGGTAAGGAATTGTATGCTCTGGACTTGGAGTTTGCCTTTGTTTTGTTGTACTGTTGCCTTCTTTTCCTGGCTGCTCTGGTCTCTGACCCCCGCGCTGAAATTCCTTACCTCCCTATGCCCTTTCAGCAGGGGAATCCTCTTTTCTGGCTTCCCCAAAACTGCTTGTTAAAAAGCAATAAATCATGGTTTTAAAGTCCTTTATAGTCTTTTTTTTTCCTTTGAGCAAACATAAAATTATGCGGCAAAATCATGACTGTGGAGGGGTTTTCTCACTTTTTCTTCAGAGATTAGATGGGTTTTATAGTGTACCATGAAAAGTCATTAGTAGTAAAATCCTTATTATGGATACATTTTTACATATATACTGAGACCCATCTTCCAAATTCCCTGGGGGAGAAAACAGACTTTCTGAAAAAAAAAAAAAAATCAGCTCCTATTCTGGAATCCATAGCAATGGTAATAATAATAATACTTACATGGTGCTTACTAAAGGCCAAACTGTCTTAAAAGCACTTTTTGTAGGGGTACCAGTGTGGCTCAGTCAGTTAAACATCTGACTCTTGGTTTTGGCTCAGGGTCATGATCTCAGGGTTGTGAGATTGAGCCTTGTGTGGGGGGCTCCCTTCTCAGTGCAGTCAGCTTGAGATTCTCTCTGCCCCTCCAGCTCGCTCTTTCTTTTTCTCAAATAAATGAATCCCTTTTTTAAAGCACTCTCTGCATGTAATCCACTTCCCACAATGTCACTAGGAGGTAGTGCTGCCATTACTTCTGCTTTATCCATACCTGAGAAAACAGAAGAGTGGTTAGAGCAAGGTCAAGAGTGGACTCAGGATTTGAACCCAGGCCATCTGTCTCCACCTTCTAAGCGGCTGCAGATTGAACAGTGGAAGGAAGATAGGAACTGTGGATTTCCTCACTGGGGACACATACTGTGACCTCTTTGTACCTCTCCCCTGGAAGGGATCACATGCTTTGCCTGGAGTGCCAAGAAGCTCCAGGGTGGCCTAAGAGCCACCTTTTTCTTTTGTAGCCAAGGATGACTCCATATTTGGGTCTCGATCAGTATAGGCACAGATAATGGGAATAACCGAAGAAAAGGAAGCTGAAAATCAGAAATCAAAATAGCTCAGCAAAGAAGCAGTGAAAAGTGCTTTCATGAATAGTGAAAACTCAGATTGTGTTTTAGGACTTCCAGAGTATTTGTGCCTGTGTATTCTCCTAAGCTGCCCCTTCCCATCACCACTACCCAGGGCTTTCATCTCTTTCGAGGTGAGGAAAGTGAATCTGGAGAGAGGTGAGTAGCCCTGTATGAGTTCACCATGCTGGTCCCTGTGGGGCCAGAATGCACTCTCCATGTTTTCCTTCCCTTCCCCACTGGCACTCCTCCCTCCCAGGAAGTTCTTTCATGAACTTTAGACACAGGCAATATGATTTCATCTCTCCCACATCCATTAGTTTTCTGTTTTTGCATAACAAATGACCATAAACTTAGCAGCTTCAAACCCCCATTTGTTAGCTCCCAGTCCTGTGGGTCAGAAGTCCAGGCACAGAGCTACTGGCTTCTCTGCCCAGAGTTCCAGAGCGTCCTAGTATAGAAGGTATTACCTGGACAGAGTTCTTGTCTGGAGACTCTGGGGAATAATCTGCTTGCAAGCTCATTCGGGTAGTTGGTAGAATTCAGTTCATTGTGGTTGTAGGACTGGACTGTAGTCAGCCAGAGGCCACTCTCGACTTCTAGAGGCTGCCCGTACTTCTTTGCCAGGTGGCCATCTCCCCCCCATTGCCAGCAGTGGTGCATCAAAACTTTCTCATGCTTGGACACTCTTTCTCTCTGACTGCTAAAAGCCAGTATAAGCTCCAAAATAGAAATACCCTGTGATTTTTCTTCAGATTATCTCCTTATCCTAAGGCCAGCTGATTTGGGACCTTAATTGTAGCTGCAAAACCCTGCAAATCAACATCCTGACTACTGTTTGATGAAATATCTGAGACAGGGGTAGGAACGTAGGAGACTGTCTTAGCATTCCATCAACCACCATGCACTGCAGCATTTAAAAAGGTAAAGACAGAAACAAGGGCCAAGTCTAAGATACTCTGTCAAATTCTGTCAAAATTGCATAAATTCCTTTATGCCTTTAGAGTTTTTTGCCACCACGGTGCATTTTATATTTCAGGCCATTTGATTGAAAGCATATTTGCAATCTGTATACATCTCTTGCCTTAAAATGATTGAAAAAGAAAAAGAATCTTTTTCAAAAGGACTGAACAGAGTATTATTGAATAGCACAGTTGTATATCACCAGCTATTCAGAAGTTCATCTGTTAGCATGTTTCCACCTATAAGTTTTCAGCCCCAATGGTCCATCTCCTTGAACTTCCTCTCTCTCTTCCTTGGGTGTTTGCTTCCTTCTATACTTGGAGGTCTCATCTTGAATATCACCTCCTCATAGACAATCTTAATGGCCTTATCTAGAGTAGGCTAGAAAAGACAAGCACGTAAAGTTCTTTTTTTTTTTTTTTTTTTTTTTTTTTTTAGTTGTTCTTTTTTTAAGGATACCTCTGTAGTGGCTTTCTCGTTCTGGATTTGTGGGTTGTCAGTTCTTATCTCTGATTTCTGTTCGACTCTAAGCCTTTGGAAGGGGCACCTTCATAGGCCTGGTGCCTAGATTGTGCTTGGTGCAGAGTATGCATCAAAAGTTAGGTTTATTTGATGTGTCAATAGAAGGTATGGCCTGGTACTTGTGGAAAAGTAACTTTAACATTCATATTGAAAGCTTGCTAGAGTAGTGAACCAAGTTAATCATGAGGTCACCGGTAAAGCATTTATTGTTTGAAAAGCACCCGATTGCTAGTCACAAAGCTCTTGAAAGAAAGAAAGGAGACTACAAATGGTAGAGCCAAAGAGGAACAGTTCCTATATTCTCCTCTGAAGCATGCAGTGCCACTGGGTAGGAGGTGGGTGAGGAGTCTCCAGGTCATGGGCCGTCTGATGTTTGGATCATGGTTTCCTGCAATTTTTTATTGCCCCAAGATAGGAGCCTCTTTCCTCACAGTCCTCCTCTGAACACCTCCTCTCTCTCTGATGTCTCTTCAGCTTCACCTTCACCTCCATGCAGTCATACACCTGCTTTAGAAGACGTTTCTCCTTGGACAAGGTAGTCAACCTCTCTGACCTTGTTTTCTTCCACTGTAAAAATGGGTATGGTCATTTCCACCTTGCAAGGTCATGGGAAGGCTAGTAGGGCAATGAATGCCAGTGCCTTCTACAGAATGAGATGGGTCAGTGCTATTTCACTTAATATTATACCCTACCACAGCTCTGCAAATCTCGTGTGGAATTGAAATGCTCATCTGAACAACAACTGGTTTTTGGAAATTATATGAAAAGAAGGTTACAGTAGATTATAGGATTACCAGTGATAATATTCTACTTAATTGATTTTTATCATCATTATACTAAATAAAGACTACCTAGTTTCCAATCTATAGATTGCAGTAAATGCATTTCACATACAACTATCTAGAGCACAATTTTATCTTTTTTTTTTTTTTTTTTCTTTCCTGATGATTCAGAAGGCACTTCAGAGCCTTGTAGTGCCTCTGGGTTTTTATTATTAACTCCAGTTAGCATTTTATTACAGCTCTTGAGAAGTGTTGGTCGCTCTCAAGTTCTAGAGAGCACCTTCTCTGTTCACCTTTTCCCATTCCTTAATACACAATATAAAAATGGTCTCTTTCCATAAACACAGACACCCCCACCCCTCCTTTCTCCAATTACTCGCCTTCTCTGTGGCAAGGACTCTCCTGCTCTGGTTTGTGCTGGGAAGTCCCAGAACTGCAGCAGTCACATCCCTGGAGCCAAGAACAACAGTCAGTGGGCTACAAGGAGCTCATTTGCCACAACGTACCATAAGTTGTTCAGAATCGGTCAAGCTGTTATCACATTTCCGATGAGACCATTTTAGAGAGCAAGAAGGCCAAAGTAGATCAATTTACATTTCTTTTTCTTCTGTCACTGGAAAAGGACACATTTGATGCATTCTCAAGGCAGGTTAAACAGTAACAGCGAATGTGGTAAGGGAAGAATTGAGGCAGCTTCCGTTGTATTTATTACGGGGATCATTTCTACCCTCAGAGCTGCGTTCCGATCTTTGCATTTATTTTTGCCTGCCTTACCTTCCCTGAGTATGATTTGGAGAAGTCAGTGCATTGCATGACAGGAGAATTAGAAGACTGTATTTCTGAATTAATTCTTGCAGTGTGGGTCCAGAACACAGGGCCAGGCGACCCTGCCCCTAATCAGCTTGGGAGAGTTTGGTCAGTGGGCGCAATTTTCTCTGCCTACACCTGTATCTTCTCCTGTAAAATGGGGCTATTTGCTTCCTATCAGAGGCTTAGGATAATGAAAGGACATGTCCTGTGGATGTGAAAAAAAATTTTCAACACCATGCAAATGTTTTCAGTTTTATTTTAACTCAAATCAGTATGCAAAATCAAGATGCTGCCGTTGCCAAAGTTGTTGGCATCCGTTCATCATATTTCTAGGTGAAGTACGTGAAAGTGATTATAGGTAATAAATATCTTTTTTTTTTTAACTTATTGCAGAGGCAGTTTTTCCACTGTTAATGAGGGTAATTTGACTTGGTTGAAGGATTGCAGTTCTTAAGAATTAATGCAGTAATCCAATTCAAAGATTTAAAGAGATCTAAGATTTTTCACAGGTCGCGTGCTAGTGAATGTGCTCCTATCACATAGCAGCTAATGGACTTGAACGCCAGTCTGTCATTTACTGTGTTCGCTCACGGCATAGCAGCTTTGCCCTTGGTAGTGAGTCTACTTTCCAAGCATTGCAGGTTATTTAGAAGTATGGGGTATTTGTAACACTTTTGAGAGATAGGATCCTATTTCCCACAGCCCCTAATTACTATAAAAACTGGGGTTATCTTTCTTAATTACACGTTTGAATCCTAATCTGCTAAGGTCTGAGGAATATCAGGCTCACAGGAGCTGCCTTCTTGCCTTATTCTTTTTTTTTTCTTTTTTTTTTTTTGAGGAAGGCTTTTTCTTTTTTTTTTTATTGTATTTTTAAAAACTAATTCATGTATCATTGTATTCATACATATAGGTTAATTCACGTGAATACAAAGGTTACGTGCATGGTATTCATAACTTCCCATTTTTGATAATGATGTATTATTAACAGCTAACAATATTTTGTAAAGCCTTATTTGTAAAGGATGTTGGAAATGCTCTTATTTCCCGATCCCATTATGTTCCTAAATATTAAAAATCCCATTTTGAAGCAATTAGAAGCATTCACTTCTCTTTCCACGTGTGTTCTGCAGACAGCGTCACCATACTGTGCACACAGGAACCTTTGTTCCTTAATTAGAAAAAGGACTAGAGCTCATTAATTGTGGTTCCAAGTGGTGTCTGCTCGAACATTGAGGCAACAATACAGGAGGAGGAAAGACCCAGCCTAAATCTGGGAGGCTCTCGGTAGTTTTCAGAACTGTGAAAAGGTAAATAAACAGCAAAGGGTCCTTATAGGGTTGTCCCCACACCCTGGGCTGTCCTTGAGGCCTGGCTGGCTGCTCATCAGTTTTAAAGCCAAAGAGATTTCTGTTCTCACAGAAGGAGGGAAGGGCAGAACCCACAACTTGTATAGAAATCTAGACCTTTGCCTCTGTCGAAAGCCTATCATCTGAAGACACAAACCGGGTCAGGAATCTCATGGGCTTTTTTGATAAGTTAGTGGACCCTATCTAGAGGCATTCAGATGTTACTGAAAGTGAGTGAATTGTTGGCAAACATGATAGAAGACAGATACATCTTGTAGGTGGATTTTCACTGCTGGCTTCGGTACATCGGAGGAATCGCAAGTTTTGAAAGGTAAAATTCCCAAACTGAATTGGCGAAGCCTTAGGCCCACATCAGTCATCAACAAAGAGCCTTAATTTCCACAGCAAGAACAGGCATTTCTCCAGCCTCCAGGAAACCTCCCATGTCTAAACGTTCTCAGAACATCTCAGTAGCACCAATGGTGGATTCCTCTCACTTGGTCGAGATGGAGGCTCCAGAAGCAGGGGAGCGAACAACTTTATCGAAGAATCTCAGACCACACGGGCAATGTCTCTCTGTGGCTTGTCTGGACTTGCGAGGAAATGCTGAAATAAAGGACTGGAGGGATAAAACAAAATGTCAGTTTGAAAGCCAGAGAATGGAAAGTACAGAGCAGTAAATTTGAGGGTCAGTTCGCTCATCTTTGGGAAGGTTCTGTTCAGTAATATCCCCCCTCCGGAAAGAAGAGAACTCAGGAGCCACTAGGCAAGTCTGCGGTCCTCTCCTGCCACACCACCTGTCAACTCCTGCCTTCCTCTGGCTTTCTCTTTCCATCCCTGCCACCGGATAAATTGCCTTGTCCCACCCATGCCAATGGAAGACATTATTAACAAGAGGGAGCGCTTTATAAAGGTAGCAGAGATCTGGCAGGTGGAGGCATGGCTCCCTTTCCCCTGTGCTGATAGCAGGTTGAATGTGGAAACAAATATTTTTCCCTAAAATATTCTGCCATTTAAAGAGGCACGTCTAGCTCGCAATATATATTTTTCCCCCACCAGTAATTTTTTTCATGTTGTATTTCTCAGAGAAAGGAAAAAAAAATAGATTTTAAAATGTAAAAACCTGTTCTTCAATTGAGTATGCAAAAATCTCATTGCAGTATTTATTCCAAACCTGCTCTCATAATGTTCAGTCAAGGAGAAAACAGCAAAAAACAGTTGTTGATGGACTTAGCACAGAACTGGATTAAATAAGCATTAGTCTACTGAAGCTGATTACAGGAATATGAAAATGCAGTATCTTAATGGTACATATTTTTATGTGGCAGCTCAGTTGCCTTTCATTTTGCAGCTAATATGTCTATTCTTATGAGTCATTTACTTCTTTAATTACCTTTTGCAGGCAAGGCACCATGGTATATTAATGTGAATGATTTTTACTGCCAGTTTATCATACAATGCCCCAGAAGTTGAAAGGCGTAATTGACTTGGAAGAACAGCTCATGAAGGAAACAATATTTAGTTGACAGCTTTCCTTGTACTCTCTGTTGACGTTTATGAGTTTACACTATGCTAAAGGAGTAATAAACACAATTTTCTTTCAATAACAGGAAAGGGTAGCTTCTAAAATACATTTGTGGAAAGCGCATTTGTTCATTTCTTGAATAATATGAAAATAACACATATCTAGTGATAAGACCTCTCAGATTGCCAATTGAATTAAACCTTTGAAGGTGCATTTATAACCTGTCTCAGAGCATTAGGAGATATTAGGGTTCATGTGATTGAATCGATTTAATGAATATTTAAATTATATACAGATTTGGATAAATCATATTTAAATCTAGGTGTAGAGTGAGACTGTTTGGTCTTGTCCTCCCAATTTCCAGAGGGAGGGAAGACAGGAAGGGAGCTTGAGAATTGTCTGGAGGGAGATTTTCTTTCTCTAAAGGGAGGGGAAGTCTGACAGTGTATTTTGGGAAAATCGAAAAGAAGGCACAGTCAGTACAACTCCTTATAAGGTCTGGGCTTTGAACAGTTAAAATCAAGACGAAGGGGGGGGGGGTCGTCGCTCTTCTGGTATCTGAGTGACACTTTGAGTTGACTTGGGCAGTTAGTGAGTGCCGATTTGTTTTATCCATCACTTCCACCGCCCCCTTGGCCCCCCGGCTCACTGGCTCTGGGCAGGCCCTGGTTTGGCACATTGGTTTAGAGGGAGTTAAACTTTTCACAGTTTTCTGGATTGTTTGCAGTTCAGTCCTGTGTAGCATAATGAAAGTTTTCTAGCCATCTGTTGTTAAGCTGGCGGTGAGCAAGGCCAGTATATCCAAACAAAGTTCTGGCCTGTTGTAAACTGAACCTGTCAGTTTAGCATAGCTTTGCTGACCCCTCCAGCAAATAGGGCAGCCCTTGGTACCAGGCACTCACTGCATAGAGCTTTCAAAGGGGAACTATTTTGGGGGTAGGGGGTAGGGGCCTGTTTACTTTTCCCTGAGTGTTCCTCTCACTGGCTTGGACTAGTTTATACTTAATCTTTATGTGGATAAATGGATACTCGTCCTCCCTCCTTTTTCAGAGCAGGAGGCATTACTTCTTAATAGGGGATTATAACTTTGAGAACAAGGTATGAGTGCCCATAAAAGTGTGTGCGGTGGCTGTGAGGCTGTGATTCGGAAGGGTGTTCTGTGCAGTTATTTTTGTTAAATTATTTTGTCTTCCCGTGTTTGGAGACAAATAGTCCAGGCACTGCCAGCTCCTATATTTATTACTTACCTTATATAACTAAAAGTGTTTCATAGCTTTAAAGGACCTTTTTTTTTTTCTTTTGCCCCTTTTCTGCTGCACTTTGTGTTTTACCATCAGAAGTTAATACACAGCATAACTTAGCAGAGCAGCCATTTGACAGTGCTCCCAGCTGTATGAGGGTGTTACCTGCTTCTGTTCACGTTTGCGAGGTGTATCTATTGCTTTTAATTGCCTGTCTTAACCATAAAATAATTTCATTGCTTCATGGTATTTTTTCTTTCTGTAGTTAATGTTTAATTCCTATTTTCTCCTTAGCAGTGTTTGCTTGACTATATATGAAATATCCCTATACATTCAGATTCTTGATACATATCTATACGTGTGTGTATGTATGATATGTATGAGATATGTATGATAGGATATGTATGTAATATATAAATATATATATCTCAACACCTGGCTAAGCCTGCCCCTAACCCTTGTTGGTTTCCTTTTGTTAATGACACCTTGTAGGTGCTGTTGCATTTTTATCTTGGTCTTGCTGTAGTATATTTCCTGTCCAACATTGGTTACATTTGTGTTCTGTTAAGAGGGGGCTCTTGGGAGCCATTGTCAAACCTCTGTATCCATCTCAATTCATTAAAATATCTGGGGAGAATGGTCACTGTCATTGAGTAACTATGTCAGCCACTCCCCTGGCTGCCTTAGCCCCTAGATGAGAAGCAGACCACAGTCCCACACAGTAACAAAGGAAAAAGGCACCAAAAGGATGCACGTTTGTCTTAAGCACCAACATGAAAGGGTTTGGGTTCAACTTTAACTGCATTGAAGGAATCTACAAGGGTCAGGCATTTCATAAATGGTGGGATGGGGGAGCAGAAGAAGCAAAGGAATAAACAAGGAGATACAAGGCTTCCCCTTTAAGGGACAAGGAGTATTGCAGTAGTGAAAAATATTCAATTTAAAATTTAAATGAGTGCACTTACTTGGAAATACCATACAGTCATAATCTGTTTGTAAGGTGACTGACATATAAAGTGCTTTTTTGTTTTAAGGTAAAAAAATGTATTCGGGGTAGAGTTTCGGGTGTAAATGTCAGGTGCAACGTAACGTGTACTCACTGCAAGAGTCAAGCAAATAACCTTGGCATTTAGGACACTGCCTTTTAGAACATGAAATTGTATTTTGTTGTGTGCCTTTTTTTTTTTAAGGAGGACTACATTAAGGGGTCACCTATTAGCTGTGTTTTTGCTGTCTTAAACTCAGCCCTTCTGTCTATTAAAATCAAACCACTGTGTAAACATTCCAGTGTTGTTCTTGGTCTCTGCAATGGCCACGGGGATCAGGTTTCACCTGCCTGCACATCTTCAAGCAATTAGAGCAATTAGCGTGAAGCCATTTCACATTCAAGGATTCAAGGTCTATGGTGACATTCAAGTCCAGAAGTCTGAAAGGGAAGAGGAAGCGGCCTGGAGCACGGCTACTATTCCATGGCCCTGAGCAGACAATTTCTCTTTTAAACATGGTAGCTCTTTAATGATATTATTATGAGGTTTTTAAATGACATATCAAAAGTTGTTTATATCAAAAAAAAAGTCTCAACAGTCATTTAATTATACTAATGAAGGTCTTTATACATGGCAGATTTTTTAAAAAGACTTGCAGTGGCCCTGAGAAATGGAGGGTTGCTCCCTGCCCCACCATGGAAGTGACAGCAGTCTTTGTAGAGGAAGAGTATGTTTTAGAATGTATAAAGGGAATTAGCATTCGGGTTGGTTTTTTGTTTTCTTGTGTTTTTCTTTTTGTTTTTGTTTTTTTTCACGGTAAACCTCCCTGTTTTGGGTCAATGTAATAACTACAACAACATGGAATATTTAGGCAATTTTTGGAGTATTAAAAGTAACTTTTGTTTTAGGTTAGAGAGGAATAGTAGCAACGCTAACACATGGAACCAGGGCACTTTAAAGATCAATAATCAGCTTTAGTATATCAGCTGTGTAGTCATGAGAGAAGGCAACTTTTAAGAACAGTCTGAGAATCCAGTAGGGTTTTTGTTTTGTTTGCTTGTTTGTTTTTTTTACATTTGTAACTAAGTTACACAGGCATCTTGTTTGCATGAGGCGAGCCCTTAAACTGATTACATCTTTTTAAATAGGTTAGTACATTTTTTTTTAAATCTACATTTTACTGTTGATTTATTATGCAAAAGGAGGGGAGGGGCATTTTTAAAAAGCCAAGGGTGCTGCAGGAGATCTGGCTCCGTAGTCCGAGAAGGATGTGCAGAATCAAGAGGAACCGTGGGCTGTTATAATGTGGAATTCTATTTCCCTCTAACCTGATGCCACCCCTTCGTGTCATGTTTGTTAACTAATGGCTCTGAAGACAGGATTGCTGGGACAGTTACCTTTTCTTTTTCATGTACTGACTTTGATTACAATAAGAGGCTTATTTTTAAAAGAGAAGATTGTGCACCTGTAAGAAAGATCTTGTGATACAATTCCTTTATGGAATTGTACTAGTAGACTTCAAAGCTACTAGGTGTTGAGCACCTCTCTATCTCTAGGACTGAACGCATCTGTCTATTTTTGTGACTGAGGCTGGAGCGTTTGTGCTCATTTGATAACTAGCCATGTCAGGGAACTAGAGTCCTTAGAGCTCTCCAGCCCCATCTCGAACTACTTAGAGCCCTTCTGTGGAGAGATGCTCTTGCTGACCACCCACTTGCATGGCGCCCAGGCTGTGTGTCTTTTGAAACTGCATTGCAGAGCAGATGCAGGGGATGCTAATAAAATGCAGCATGCTGGACCCTGAGCAAGGTAAGGGTCGGCCTTTCCCCCTGCCTTTTGGAAACAGATTGCTAGGAGACCTTTTGCCGCGTTTCTGACTCGACCAGCCGAGTTAGACAGGAACATTGGAGTTGGATACTCCACCCCTCCTAAAAGTGAAGAGGCAGACATGGAAGCACTGTGGGGCTCGGAAGGGAGGTGAGGCAGTAAACCAGATCTGTCCCATTTTTTTTTCTCCTAGCCTAGTCCTCTGTTTCTATGATCTGCCTTTTGAACTGTTTTTGTGGCTGATCAGTTCCACCTAATATGTCTCTTGATTTCTGCTATTGTAATACTCAGGCGACATGCTGTTCTCTTCATTTTTATAAGCTTTAGATGCTTCTGCCTGTCATATTCTGGCGGTTTATCTTCAGCGTCTGGATTTGCTTTCAGACTTGAATGTCTATCAAGCTGCCGTTGCTTTGAATGTGAGATCAAAAGAAGATGAATTCCAGTAAAAAATTTCCTTCCATGAAGAAAAGATTGGGGCCTATGTAAACATCCCACTGACAGTTCCCAATGAGTTATTTTAGCCGAGTATTAGCACCTGGATGACAGACAGTCCAGCATTCCATGCTAAATAACAAATCAGTTGCTTCCGTGGCAGAAGAACATTGCCACAACAGCAATACATTTTCAGAAGGAATCCTTTTCTTCCTCCTCCCCTTCCCCCTTTTTGCCTTTTTTTTTTTTTTATTGAATATGGCTGTTCAGCTCCTCATCTTATTTTTCAAGCTGACTTGTTCTGCCTTTAGCAGTTTACTTTCCTTTACAGTATCTGTCAAGTTACTCGGGTGACGGAAGACAGGACTTTGATAATTAGTTTGGGGCGGGTTAAGGAGTGTTCGAGTAGACAAGCGAGGCATCTGGAGATAAACAGGTAGTTTGGTTGATTGCAGAGAAGGAGAATGTAAAGGAAAAGCAGCAAAAGCAAGATCAAGGGCACATCCCGGGAATGCGGGACGATATGTTCTTTAAAAATACATGTGACAAATTCCTCTAAAGTCTGCAGAATCTGGATTTTCTTTCTTTCTTCCCTGTGTTTTTTTTTTTTTTTTTAAGCATCCTGCCTATGTAAATGTCACCACAAAAATATCTCAAGAGCAGGTTTCCCGAAACCCTGTCGGTGTGTATTTGTCTGCGAGAAAGAGCTGTCTGGCTAGGGCTCGGTCTGGCCAGGGCACACTCCTGATGCTGTGTCGCTGCTTGCAGACCTGGAGTGATTTAGATATGTGTAGCATTAATAGATTTCTTTAAATGCTAAATGCAACTTTGAAAATTACCTGCAAGCTCCAACTGATCTTTCAACTTTGAAAGTGAAGAATTACTTGAGGAATTCTTGTGGTTTCTTTTGTCATTTAGTGAGAGCCCAGCCAGCTACTGTGGAGGCAAGCGTCCCTAAGGTTGCCTACAAAGGGCAATGTTCCAGTGTGTTTTCTCCTCGAGTGTGCTTCAGCCGCACAGCACTTCCTGTTTATTCAAACATCTTTTTTACCACTCGGCAACCCCCGCTTCACAGAAACAGCCAGAACCCATCTACAGCAAGAAGACGGAAATCCAAAGGCAGACAGTGCGAGCTCACTCCGTCAAACTCTTCGTTTTCTCTGTAAGTGTCCAGAGAAAGGAAAAAAAAAAAAAAAAAAAAAAGGAACATTTTTGCGGGGTTAAACTTTCAGACTAGGGATCCGCTCCTGCGCAGACATTCTCTGAAGGGCAAAATAAGATGATCCAACTTGTTTACTGCTTTCTCTTCTCTTCTCCCCCTCCCCCCCCCCCATCAAAGGCGGTTTTCTTTTTAGAGATTTCAGAAGACCGGTTGGTTCTAACTCCTTGTTAATTCACTCTTGCTTTCAGATGGGTCTCGGGATATATATAATCAGCCAGGCAAGCAGCCGAGTGTGATCAGGACAGTTTTGTAAGCTTGAATGTAGTTCAGAGCCCTCTCAGCTTGTTTGCGACTTTGTTTCGTGTTGCCTTCTTTTTCTTCCTGTTATCACAAGTGGTAAGAGGGTGCAGGGATGGTGCCTTTGTAATTCTGCCTCTGCAGAATTGTCCTCTGATGTTTGCATCATGACACCGTCATCACTCGTGAATCGGTCTTGATAATATTTGTACCAATTTCATGCCAATAAAAGTCAGGCTGCTGAAACAAGCACGGTCATTATCTCATTCATATTACTATTGTTTAAACGGAGTGGGCTGCGAAAGGAAAGAGAAAGCCCGCCTCACTTTCCGCGATGGTTGTTAACTTTGATGTTGGAAAGCTCTTTTCAAAATTCTCATTGTGGGTAATTAGTATGGCAGGGAAAGCCCTTGGACCTGGGCTGCTGCTTCGCTCTGTGTGGAAGAGTGGATGGGATTGCTCTCTGAGCCCTTTCTGTTGAAATGAGTTTCTTAACACATGGTTTGATATTTTTTTAAAGGGTTCCACCTTTTCCTGTCTGATGGCGTCGTCGTCCCCTTGTGCCTGCCCCTCCTCCCCCCGCACCCCTCCCCCCACCCTGACCCCCAACTTCACTATAATTGGTAAGCCAGGTGCTAATTTTTTTTTTTTTTTAACCATGTACTGGTCAGGGAATAGACAGGAAATGGAAAATTAGCTCTTTTGATCTTAAGGGAATTGTTATTACTCTGAAGCTTGTTTGTTAGTCCCCAGACTAAATATCCTTAAATTTTATTGTCCAAAACAGCATCTGTTAGAATAGAGAAAGAAATAAGCTCTGTAGTTGTCCGAACCTCTAATGGAAGAAATATTTAAATAAATAAAATAAATAAGTGTGTGCGCGTGTGTGTATTGAGCTATTGCTATTGCTATGCTGGCTTTTTTTAATGTTCAGAAGTTGTTCTACTTTGCAGGAAAAAAAAATTATGTTTGCGACTGCCTTAAGGACAATTTGTTTAACAGTAGGAGTAATTGCAGGGAAAATGGAAAGAGTGACTGGAGGTATTTACTCAGATGTTAGTGTAGGTGTGGGGGCCGAAAACTCAGTGTGGGAACAGTGGGCTGCTTTTCTTGGTATCTCAGTCTATTTGATGACCATCAAATTTCCCAGCTCGCTGGTTTTGTTTTTTCTGGATGGCATGTTTGATTATTTATCAGAAGGGGAAGGGAGTAGCTGAAGCAAATAAACATGTGACCAAGTTCTGTTTTGTTTTCCACTCAGAAAGCCATGCCCTTTAACAGATATACAGAAAATAATAAATGCATTGTTTTATGATAAAAGGAAATAATATGTGTCATTTTTTTTAAAGGCATGTGAGTTAACCCTTAGGACTCAGGAGCCTTTTTGACTTCTGAGAAATTTGCCAGGCTTTTTACTAAGAATTAATCTATTGCGGTGTATGGTTTTATGGTGCAGGATTTCCCAGGATTAGTTGTTCAGCAGTTAGGCTTTTCTAGATGCTCTGCTTAGTTATGCCTGCCTCAGTAGCTCTATGTTTATGATGTGTGTGTATGTGTATGTGTGTGTGTGTGTGTATTTTCAACAGTAACAGTATTGGACAAATCAGTAGCTCTTGCAGTTTGCCGAAGGCTCTTTTCTGACTTCGGATCTAAACATGAACAGTTGAGGTAAAGGAAAATATACTAGAGTTTCTGTGACTAGTGTTCAGCTGACTTTATTAGAGGCCAGCTTTTGCTCTTCTTCTTTAAAAGCGCCAGGCAGATACTATAATGCCAAATAACGACATGTGCCTCATTGTCTGTCCCTCTAAAACACCTTCCAGACTTCAGTGTTATGTAATGCATGTAATGGTCTTCAGGATTGTTATATCAGATCTGGGGCGCCTCCTGAGACAGAGGCAAAGGCTCAAATCTACATTAAATGTAGATTTTAAAGCAAGCATGCCAAAACTAGAATTTTATTGTTGTTTTATTTCTAAGGTGGGGTTTGCATAACTGTATGTAGACCTCTGTACTTAAGCCCGTGCTGATATACGTGCACACACCACATTTGCAACAACTTCGAGGATAGTAGTCTTCAGAAGCTTCCTCTTCCATACACATCCTGGAGAAGTGATGGGCACAATCCTAACACAGTGCCTGGCCCTGTCATATCAGGCCGTATAAATCACAGTTGAAAATCTGCTCTGTTGCCTATACTGTTTTGGAATGTGGATTGGAAACGTGCACACAGAGGGATTCCCTCCTCATTGACTATATAAGGGAACAATGCAGCAGACACTCAAACACAGCACAGCCCCCACCAGTCTGGCCCGGGATGTATGTGACTGGGAGGTGGCTTTGCTTAGGAGAGGGCAGCTATGGAAGCAACAGTCTTTCTCCCTCCTCTCTGTTGTCATCTTGGGTGACTCTCCAGAAGGCGGCTGGGTTGGATAATCATACTTTGTACTTCTACAGAGCCCTTTGTCTGTGAAATCAAAGTGCCTGACTAATGCTAACTTGTTAATACTCAGAACACCCTTGGGACATAGGTAGGCTGCAAAGATTATCCCACTTTTGAGGTGGGGAAAGGTCCTGTTGTTAAAATAGTTTACAATTTCCGGGTGTGTCTGTACTTAATGGTCAGGCTAGACTTGGAATGGGTATGATCTAGATGCCATGAGAAGCATTTTTCCGGTACCATATTCAGCCCTGACCACAGGCAGTCTCATGAGAAAGTGTTTTACCGTGAAGAAACTGGACTGGAAAATACAGCTCTTGCGTGGTATTGATGGTGGGGAGGGAGGAGCCAGGGAAGAGTATTTGAAACTTAATTTTAACCTATTTAGGGTTGAAGGTAGGATTTTGTTGTTGTCGTTTTTTAAGATACAGCATGGGCTGGAATTTTCAATTCTTGTTTTATTTCACATTAACTCAATATGATGTTGGCTCTTTAACTTCCACAAAAATCAAGTTCGTTTGTTCTTTGCAAAGAAACAGACACTGCTTATTGGCTGTGCAAAGTTGAGTCAGAAGTTACTTGGTAGTTGAGTGTTTTGGGGGGCAAAAGAATTGAAACATTCTGTTAACTCTAGATGTTACTATGTGATTCTTTAATTCTGATGTGTCTTAAGCCTCCCTGCTATGGTTACTAAGCACAGTGAAAAAATTAGTCATGTGCTATTTGCTGTTTAAAGACTTTTGTTGAAAGCTTTTTCAGAAGTCTCTAGAGTAGGGTGGTAGTATTTAGGTTGTTTGGTCCCCGGTACTGTTTATTTGAACCTGAGTATAGAAATTAGATTTGAAAACTCCCTCTTTAAAAAAATGTGTTTTTAATTTTAAAAAGTAATTTTCAAAAGACCATAAATAATATTCCAGTTTGGCTTCAAAAAAAGTTACTTCCCTTAAGCATACTCCCAAAGGTCGACAGTGCATCAATATGTAGGTGATGATATGACACTTTATTTTTTATTTTCCTAAGTAATGTATGCATTCTCTATCTTCTACTATGAGCTTATTACTTTCATAATCAGTGATCGTAAATAAAGCACTTTTTGAAGTCACCGAAGAGTCACTTACTGAATCATGTCAGGCCCGAGCCTGTGTACTTTACCTGCATTAATTGTGATGTAGGAACTGTTATCTCCTCCCATTCTTACAGATGAAGAAATGGAGGCACAGAGAGGTTAAGTAACTTACCCAAGGTCACACATCTAGCAAGTGGTGGAACTTGTGGTGGTTCAAATCAGGCTCAACTCCGAAGGGGTTCGGATTTGGATAGAATGACTGGTGGTTCCTCCACCACCACGTGTGCTGCTTCTGTGTAAATACATTAATATTCTGTAAAGCTAACTTCTTTTTCTTTGGAATTGCTGTGATTCTCTCAAGGTCAGTAATTCCCCCAAATTCCCAGAGAATCCCTATTTCTTCATGCGTGAAGACTCAAGGAACACCTTATACTACTGTGGTTACTGAAAGTTCCAAGAATCATTGTCGCACTCATGACCACAACTCAGCGAACACAGCTGCCCATCTGCTGATCACAGTTTTGTTTTTTAATCTCCTTGTTAAGAAAATGTTTTTAATTCCTTGACCAGAGCGATCCAATCTATTTTCCTTTTGCCACATTCTGTACTTCGGTGGGTGCGTATCTATTTGTATTTATATAAAAGATACAGCCTTCAAAAAGTTTCCTATAAAGTTACCTCCTTGGCTTTAGTTCTTCTAACCAGGTCTACATCTTTCCTCAAAGATTTGTTAGGTTTACCAAGTAGTTCTAGTCCTCTGAGAATGGAAGAATTCCAAATCCATGGATCTGTGGATTAGTGGCCATTTTGGGTTGTGTCATTCCCGAAGTGCAAGTGCAGGGCTTCTAATCCAAACTGTGTGACCTTTGGCATATCATGTAAACGTTATGTTTATGTAAAAGCGCTTTAGAAGCAAGCCAGATCCACAGTTGGCATTCAGTGTTAGTGATCATCTTCTCGTTCACCAGCAGCAGCAGCAGCATGAGTAGCATCATCTCTCGCACGAGGCAGCCATTCCTGTTGCATTATTCTAAGAGTCAGGGCAAGGCTGGGTGAGGGTTTAGTGAGGGTCAGAAAGAGCCATGCTTGTGCATGTGCCTTTGCCAACAGAAGGAGCCAGGACTCTTGGCTGCAAGTCATCTGTGTGGCCACAGGCCTATCGCACATGCCTCCTTGCCCTCAGTTTGCTTTCTGCACAATGAACAGTGTCTGCCTTAGATGCCTTTTGGTTCAACAGAGGGTGCTGTGGTGTTCTCATTGTTCCCATAAAGAGGACAATGACTAGTTTGAGATTATTGGGAAGTATATTTTTGTATGTATGGGGTAAGGTACTGTAGTGATATGTACATTTAAGAAGTAATTATCACGTATGGGTACTATGCTGAAGACTTTCTGTGCATACTTCATATAATGCTTATAATTAACCTCTCTGTTCCTGTTTTTCTTTATCTGTTAACTGGGTGTAATAATTGATTTTTTTTTAAGATTTTGTTTTGTTAAGAGAAAGAGAACATGAACGGGGGAGGGTCAGAGGGTGAGGGAGCAAGAATCCTCAAGCAGTCTCCTCCATTGAACGTAGAACCTGATGCAGGGCTCAGTCCTACCACCCTGAGATCATGACCTGAGCCAAAATCAAGAGTTGGGCCCTTAATCCACTGAGCCACCCAGGTGCCCCTTAACTGGATATAATAATACCTCAAAGAATTGTGAAAATTAAATGAGATAGTGTGTCTGTACTGTTCAGTACCTGTCTGGTAATAAATAGTCAAAGAATTACAACTTTTATTATTATCTTCCTCAACCCCTTAACCAGGAACCAAGGCAGTTTTAAGAATACAGTTATTTGGAATTGCAAGTCAAAACCACAAGAAGATAGTGCCTCACAGTTGTTAGGATGGCTGTTGTTAAAAAGACAAAAAATGGCAAATGTTGGCAAGAATGTGGATAAAAGAAAACCCTTGTGCACTGTTGGCAGGAATGTAAATTGGTGCAGCCACTGTGGAAAACAGTGTGCAGGTTCCTTAAAAAATTTAAAAATAGTACTATTATATGATCCATCAATTCCACTTCTGGATATATATCCAAAGGAAATGAAATCACTACCTCAAAGAGATACCTGCACTGCCACATTCATCGCACCATTATTCATAATAGCCAAGACAAGGAAATAACCCCAGTGTCCATTGATGGATGAATGGATAAAGAAAATGTGGTATGTATGGACTATTATTCACCCATAAAAAAGAGGGAAATCCTGCTATTTGCAATAACATGGATGGATCTGAGGAGCACTGTGTTGAGTGAAATAAGTCAAACAGAGAAAGACAAATACTGTATGACCTCACTCATATGTGGCATCTAATGTAATTAAACCCATAAAAACAGAACAGATTGGTGATTGCCAGAGGAGGGAGGTTGGCAGGGGAGTGAAGGTTGTCAAAAGCTACAAACTTGCAGTTATAAATAAGTTCTTGAGATGTAATGTGCAGCATGGTGACTAAAGTTAACCATGTTGTATCATATATTTGAAAGTTGCTAAGAGTAGATCTTAAAAGTTCTCATTACAAGGAAAAAAATTGTAACTATGTGAGGTGATAGATGTTAATTAAACTTACTGTGGTAATCATTTTGAGATCTCTGTATATCTATATATGTCATAAAGATATCAAAACATACCAATATATATGTCTAATCTATCATCACAGTATATATCAAAAACTATTACAGTATTATATGTTAAGTATATCTCAATAAAACTAAGAGGAAAAAAGCATTCAGAGAAAAAAAAATGTTTAAAGAAAGATAATGGGGGGTGCCTGGGTGGCTCAGGTTGAGCATCTGATTCTTGGTTTCCACTTAGGTCAAGATCTCACGGTTGTGGGATCAAGCCCTGCGTTGGGCTCTGTGCTCAGCATGGAGTCTGCTTTATATTCTCTCTCCTTCTCCATTCTACTCTCTCTTTCTCTCAGATAAATAAATAAAAATAAAATCTTAAAAAAAAAAAAGATTATAGTGACTTAATACCCCCCTCCCAACAAAAAGCAAGTGGTTATAGCAGAGTATGAGAATCTACAGTAGGTTAAAAAAAACATGGGCCATCAATCATGCTGGACCTTGAAAGCCATGCCAGGTAGGCAGGACCTGAAAGCCATGCAGAACATAGACACAGGTGTCCAGGGCCAGAGCTGTGGCTGGACTTGTGTTAATTCATGAGAAAAAATCTGTGCTCTTGTAGCTCAGCCTCTCCATAGGGCTCAGGGGAAGGAATGAGCATCAAGGGATGATGGCAACAGCATCATTATCATAAGGGAAGCTGACTGAACTTGGCTAGGTAGGGAGGTGAAGCCCAGTGTGAGGGAGAACAGAGGCCGCCGGGTGTGCTCATTCCTTTCAGTCAGCCTGCTTGGGAGTTGCCATCACAGCCAAAGAAGCTTAGGGCAAAGGCATTCAGAACTCTGGTCGGTCCCTTGGGTTACAGGACGTCTGGGAACACTGCTGCTCGAAAGAATGAGATCAAAAGCAAAGTTTTTAGGAAAAGGTAGAATTTATTAATTTTTAAATTCATTTTTAAAATTTTTGACTTGATGGAGATATCTTTGACATAAATTGCATATAAATTAAGGTATACACCATGATGTTTTATACACATGTATACATTGTGAAAAGATTACCACAATCAAATTAACTTCTCTATCACCTCTACATTGTTACCCTTTTGTGTGTGTAATGAGTATTAATGTAGGAGGTATCCTCTTAGTGGGGCCCCTGGGTGGATCAGTTGGTTAATAAGCATCTGACTCTTGATTTTGGCTCAGGTCATGATCTCAGGTTTGGGAGACTGAGCCCCAGGTTGGGCTCCCTGCTCAGTGCAGAGTCTGCTTGTCCCTCTCCCACTGCTCCTCCCTCTACTCTCTCTCAAGTGTGCGCTTGCGCTCTCTCTCTCTCTCTCTCTCTCTCTCTCAAATAAATAAATCTTTAAAAAACAAAGACTTGTCCACTTAGCAAATTTCAAGCACACAATACAGTACTATGAAGTATAGGCACCATGCTGTACATAAGAATTCTAGTACATACTCATCCTGTGTAACTAACTAAACCTATGTACCCTTTGACCAACATCTACCCACTTCCTCCATGCTCCAATCTCTGGCAGCCACAATTCTGCTTTCCTTCTATGAATTTGACATATATATATATGAGATCATGCAATATTTGTCTGGAAAAGGTAGATTTAAATGGAAAAGACACCTGGATGCTTTATAAATGTGGGCAGAGAACAGAGAGAGCAAATATGCAAGTGTAGCCATGGTACCAAGAGTCCTGGGAATGGAAGGATTTGGTTGAGAAAAGCAAGTCTTTTGTGTGGGGAAAAGAGGCAGGTAAAGTTACATTAAAAGATGTGATACTGGAAAGAGGCCTTTCCCTTCATCCTGAAAACAAAAGGGCCTGCATTCATTCATGCATGTTTGGCTCTGTAGGACTGCATATCCGTTTGCCAGAATTACCTGCAGTCATATTTGGTCTAACCAGTGACCTTGGTAGAATGTGAGTATAGAGTTCTCATGAGTCGGTGTTTGTTTGTTTTTGTTTTTCAATCCTAGCCATTTGCTAGACTTTGTGACCTTGGACAAGTCACCGAACCTCACCATCATCTCATGATTTTTCCACTTTAAATCAGTAATCATAAAACCTTGCCCTGCTTCCCTTTGAGGTGTTAGGAATAAGAAGTAAGATAATAAGCCTAAAGCAACTAACTGGCATAGTGTCTGGCACATGGTAAGCAATTTGACACATTGTTTTTATTTTAGTACCCTAACTGGGGGAGTTTCTACTCTCACTACTTGTTTCTAGGTGGTCCTTATTTCTTAAATTGTTATACTAGTGTAATCTTTGCTATTTGCAGTAACTGCTGTGAGAAATGTAAATTATTGGAGATGATGATGATGATGATTATTGTCCTGGTTAACTTTGGCCAAGAATGAGTATTTCCAGATTTTAGATTATTAAGTCTGTTTAGGTCTTTCTTCTCTTTCCACTTTTATTTCTTTCTTTTGTCTTTCATCTCAGAATGTTGCCTCTAAATTGGCTTTCACTTTTGCTTCTTTCCTCCAACATTCAGGTAAGGGAGGGAAGGTATTTTGCAAAGCAGAGCTTTCGTAGGGCATCCCAAGCTTGTGTGACTTATATTACAAGAAGCAAAGGAATACAGTGCCATATTTGTTTGAGCAAAAACTCAAACAAATCATAGAAAACTCTCCATTATTTTGAACATGAGTCTAGCCAGTTTCTTCTGCAAGCTTCAAAAGTAGCAGGTCTCATCACAGGTATGAAAAGATAGGAATCTGGATTATTCATAATGAGGGTTACTGGGCTGCATCCCCATAAAAGACAATTGCGGAAAACAACAGGTTAACACAGCAAGTTAATAGATCCCTTTGATTCATTTATCCTTGCATTTGCCCCCCTTATTTATTTTCTACTTTGGGAACTTGGGGAAGAAATGGGCTCCTGTATTTATTTCTTTTGGGGCACAATCTGGTCCTTCATTAACAAGGAGAAACAGGTTTGATGCAGCCCCTAACTTAACATTTTAGGCATTTTCTAATAAACTTGACTTCTGTTTTACTTCATTGCAACGCTAGTGCTGCCCACGGTCATGGTGCTCCAGGCTGTGGTCTTGCCGACTCGTTCAAGCTAGACAGGCTCAGGCTTGGGCAGTGTTTGGATGGAATCCCTCCAAAGACAACTCAGGTGCCGGAGACTCAGTGGTGGTGATTCAGCGTCTGGCACTGGCTCCAGCAAGGAGCAGCCAACCAGTGCCTCAACAAGATGGTTATAGGCCCCTATGTTAATAGGTGTATGGAGTAGGAGTATGATGGTGGGGGTTTTTGTCTCCTCTTATAAGAGACTTCAAACAGACTTCCTGGCTGTTTATAGCCATTAAACTTATTTCAGCTGATTTTGCAAGAGGATCATAGATAGCCTTTTTCTTTTTGTCTCATGAAAATTCCTAACCTTTACCTTCTTTGGCGGCAAGTATCCTCTATGTGGATAGTTAAATAATAAAAATTACTCATAACTGCAAATAAATACAGGGTTTTCTGACCCCCTTCTGCCCCTGGATTTCCTTTGGGGGTGGGACTTGTAGCAGAATGTCTCCTCCTGTTTAGGGCCTTCTGATAGTTAGGTGTCTGTGTCTCCTGTACTTGGGGTATGGTATCGTGTTTGAGCCCTAAAGCACTAACGCTGGCAAATCACGGCACAAGAGCACAGTGATACAATTCTGTTCTGTTTCATCCCAGTTCTTTAAAAAAAAAGAAAAGAAAAGGAAGAAAGGAAGAAGGAAAGAAAATACTTCCTGTCATCTTTTCTTCTGGGAAAACACTCTGATTACCAACGTTAAAGAAAAACTCCCAACATACCCATGTCAGGTCTTTACATTATTTGTTACATTTTACAGTAAAGCCAACATGAAGAACTTCAGTATTAAGGGTCATAGCAGTGATAACCATCCTATATATAGCATGAAGAACTTAAAGTCATGTCAGAAAGGATTTGGGAAACCCAGCTTGAGTAGATCTAGAAGTCAGGTTGTATGGATGATAAATAAATTGTAGTGGTCCAGGTGGCAGAAGGGTGCTGTGTCATGGCCTCATCCCTCCCCACCCCCACACCGGTGGATGACACTGCCCATGGGCCACATTTCCTTGTGGAGGTAGGACGGTATCCATAGATATCTTTGACTTTTTCATTTCTTGTACTTTTGGATTTCAACTCAAATACACAATTTTGGAGGGCTGTAAACATGAGGTTGCCTCTGCTCTAATTTTTCACCATATCTATCTATATATTGTCTTCTAAATTCATTTCCAAAAACCATGGAACATTTTGAGAAATCCATCCATTTCTAAATATCAGTTATTGTGGAATACCCTCAGAGTATGCAGTACTTTGTCCAGTTGTTAGAACTCTGAAGATGGGGTGCTTGGGTGTCTCAGTGATTGAGCATCTGCCTTTGCCTCAGATAGTTATGCCTGGGTCCCGGGATCGAGTCCTGAATCAGGCTCCCCTCCGGGAACCTTCTTCTCCCTCTGTCTATGTCTCTGCCTCTCTCTCTCTGTCTCTCATGAATAAATAAATAAAATCTTAAAAAAAAAAAAAAACCAACAACTCTGAAGATGGATTCAAATCCAGTGTCCCAGGTGACCTAAGGCTTTGCTCTCTGCCCCACCTGCTCAGGGCCAGGGGGTGGGGTCAAGTCAAAGGAATCAACTATCAAAGAATGTTTAGTCTATACCCTTATTTGCATTTTCATCAAGTAGACCAAACAGTGACTGGTGCAAAGAGACTGTTAAGGGCTCTCTGATGATTTTTTTTTTCTCTGATGATTTTTTGATGGTTGTTACCCCCATATATTAAAATTTTAATGGGGAAGTGGGTTTTCTTTTTATTTTTTAATTTATGACGCTAGTAACATGATTTGATGGTCTGTTATAGTGCGTTCTTTTTGTATCTAATATTTACACAATCATTAGAATCTTTCCTTGATCAAATCCCTCTATGAGATTAGCTTACTTTTCCATTTTCTTGTGATAACCAAGTGCTCCATTTGTAAATAACTTTTGTCCCCCCCTTTGGCATTAATATTGGAAAACTCACTGCCTTGGAATGCTGTTGATTCTGTATGAATGCATCTACACATCTAGTCCTATCACCCGCTGTCAGTTCTTTCTTTTTTTTTAAATGACTCACAAACGTTCTTTCCATCCTGCACTGGAGTGATTACTGTGTCTGAAGGAAAGAGGTGATGGAATTTCTCTACATACTCAGTTCCAGGTCTGGCTACAGAGTGATCTTTAGATTGTGTTAAATGATGAGCACTCTAGTTAAGATGGTAGTTAGTTGCTGGGTTGCATCAAGATAGCAGATTATTTTATGGAGGAAGAGAAGCTCTCTAGAGGTACTTGAGGCACATGTAGAGGTTGAGAAATAAAGCAAAGAACATGACTTCTTTCCTACTAAGCTTCCCATGCTGCATTTTATTGCTAGCTTTTCCCCCCACCCCCATACGCACAGTGACTGTTGATTAGCCTGGGAAATTATCTGAGAAACAGGTTTGATCTTGAGGGGTGGGGAGAGTCTAGGAAAAGAAATTAGAGGAAGAGTGGCTGACTCAGAGCAGCCTTTGAAGCTGGAAGTGGGACAACTTGTCAGGGCAGACAGGAAATAACCGACTTTTCTCCACTGGCCAATAGCACATGCTGTCTTCATTCTGATGGTGTTCAGGACCTCACACCCAATTGAGGAGAGTCACTCTGAACTGGTGTAAATTATCTGTGAGAAGAAACACATATTCGAAGTTTGCAACTCGTTTTAAATAGTTTCAGAAAGAGGAGCACACGGATGTGTTTTTTTTTTTTTTTTTCACGTCCCAGTTCTTTTTGGAAAATCAAATACGACTTTGAGCTTTAAGAACAGTGAATTAGTAATGTCCTTGCATGTTAGCTAACTTTTAAACTTATTTTGGGCAACTGATTGCAAGCTTTGGTTTTTATAAAATTGTGTCCAGTGGAATCTTCGGGGAATCACAGAAGACAGATAGCAACCCAAGGCATGGGTTGGCAAACTTCTCCTGTCCAGGGCCAAATAGGAAATATTTTAGGCTTTGCGGACCATACAGTCTGTGTTGAAAATACTTAACTCTGCTTTGTGATGTAAAAGCAACCATAGACAGTATGTAATTAAACAAACATGACTATATTCCAATAAAACTTTATGTGTAGATACTGAAAATTGAATTCCATATGATTTTCACGTCACAAAATATTGTTCTTTTATTATTTCCCCAACTATTTAAATAAGTAAAAACCATTCTCATCTCATGGGCTGAACAGTAACAGCTGATCAGAAGGGTTTGGCCCATGGGCTACAGATTGCTGACCCAGATCTAAAACATGGTGGTTAGTTATATTTTTTAAGGACCTCCAAGTATTATTATCCCAGGCCTCATCACCAGGTGTTGTATAAGAACTTGTATGAAGATTTTCTCTCTCTCTTTTTTTTTTAATTTAAGATTTTATTTATTTGGGAGAGAAAGAACATACAAGTAGGGGGAGGGGCAGGTGGAGAGGGAGAAGCAGAGTCCCCGCTGAGCAGGGAGCCCCATGCGGCCTGGATACTAGGACCCTAAGATCATGACCTGAGCTGAAGGCAGACACTTAACTGACTCAGCCACCCAGGCGCCCCAGGTTTTCTCCTTCTGCCAGTTTACTTTATGTATATGTGATGCCTATTCAAATCATACTTTATATAAACTTATTGGTGTTTCTTAAAATATGGTAGATATGTTTTTGAACATTGGCTACTTTGATAAATGTGCTAAACATGGGGATACCTAACCCCTAAAGTGTAAGCACCTGCTCTAAACTTTAGACATAAAAAGCTCGAAAGTTGTAAACATGCATATATGAAGCATAATTTGTAAATAACAGGTGGTATTTACTAAGAAGGTGAAGGCCCTCAAGAGAATGACATAATTTTCATCCAGTAGAATTGAAGGTGTGTACAAAGTGCCCAGGCCCCGGTTAGCATGAAAGCGTGGCCTGCCACACTAATAACCAAGTACCCACTCACTGACTCTGAGTAATCAGAGCTGGTAGTGGCCCCTGGAGCATTGATCCTAAGGCATCTAAGACCCCTTGTGCAGATCGAGGCATAGGTGGTAGCCAGGGCAGAGAGGGAGGCTAGCCAGTCCATAGATGAAGACAGTACATGCATGCCTTCTATCCCTTTTCTCTTTTAGCTCACTTGGCCATTTATTATAGTTTGTTGAATGAAAATAGATGCGAGTGTGTGCACCTAGGCTTTAAGTATAGCTGGTTTTATCAGACAGCCCCTCTCTATGACATCTTCAAACCACGTCTTTCTTGTAACTTGAGCCTAGCACTCCATATAGCATCACATTGTCCAGTGCCACGCAATTGTCACATCTGTTATGAAGGAAGTGTTGACTCAACCCTGCCCAGGAACCACCATCAATAGTAAAAGGTCTCCAGAGATGGGATGGGACCTTTTAAGTTATTTACATTAGCAGCTGGTCTGGAACTTGAATCAGAGTTGATCCTTGCTTCTTAAGAGATAAGTTCTTTCATTTGTTCATATCCTTTCTCTTTCTTTTCTTCCCCCCTCCTCGCATTATAACCCTCTCTGCTTCTCCCTCGTACACACACAAACACATATACATGCATCTTATTATTCTGTAGCCAAAGGATCTCATTTATCTTCAAACAGGATGTTGTAACTCTCTCCATATATGATTGAAATATGGTTATAAAAATAAGAAAAGTCTAGGTCGGGGGATGGGGTAATTCATTGATGGAGGTAATGAAGGAGGGCACATGATGAGATGAGCACTGAGTGTTATACTATATGTTGGCAAATTGAATTTAAATAAAATATTAAAAAAATATGTCGTCACTCTTGAAACATATCTCTGAGGCTGGCTATCAAGTAAGCATGTATGGGAAACTAGTGGTCTCTGGTCCAGTGTCCAAAGAGGATCCCATCAGTCATTCCAAATTTTCCACTGACCAACAATGAACATTACAATAAACATTTTCAACTTTCTACAAGTGGTAATACCAGAGATTCGTATTTATAAATTATGTAATATAGCTCATATTATAATGATAATGCTCAATTGTGTAGTTCTGTACCCTAAGGATTTATTACTCTTCTTTTTATGACCGTTTAAAATCTAGATTACAGTGATTTATATACAGTGGAAATCAGAAAAGCAAATGCCCTTTGGTGGTTGATTTCACAGCACTTCATAAGTTCTAATGAATTGTCTTTTAATATGCTTGTTGAGACCTCAGTTGATTTGGGGGTGGGGGAGGATAGGTTTAATACCTTACTACAACTTTGTTCCCATAATCATGATAAGGCCAGGGAATTACTGTAGAGCAATCCATAACAATTCAGATCAAGGTGAATAATTTATCTCCGTTCCAGATATTTGAAGTTATTTTGCCTGTTTGCAGCCATTTTGGTAATAAAATTTGGAAGCCAATTTGTACATATCTTCATCTTGTATTCTTCTCTCTTTAGTGGTTTGACTGAACTATCACTTATGTTCCTACAAGTTCCTAGGCCTTTTCTACCCTGTGCTGCCAACTTTGATTTTCTTCTTGAGCAGGACGCCGTATGAAATGCTGTAAGGTAGCTGGAGTTCATTACATGATTACTTAAGTTTATGTGTGATCCACATTGGGTCTAAAAAAAAGGCTGTTTTACACCTAAATGACTTTTCTTAAAACCAGAAAAATAATAGCAAGGATTTCACTAGCCAACTTTGAAATGTGTAGAGCCAGCTCAGTAAACATTCGTTGAAAACTTAGGTTTGAGTCCTCTACTTACTTTTGCTCAAGTACACTTCTGAGAGCATAAGAATAGTTTTGTGTGGTGTGTGTGTGTGTGCGCGCGCGCATGTGTGTGTGTGTATATATATGTGTGTGTTTGTTTGTTTTTTAAAGACACAAAACGAGGAATTGACTATACAGATTCTCTGAGACTTGGTTATTTAAAAACCGAATACCTGGGGCACCTGGGTGGCTCAGTGGTTGAGCGTCTGCCTTTGGCTCAGGGTGTGATCCCAGGGTTCTGGGATCAAGTCCCATATCAGGCTCCCCGCAGGGAGCCTGTTTCTCCCTCTCTGTGTCTCTCATGAATAGATAAAATCTTAAAAAAAAATAAAAATAAATACCTGATCTCCAAGTACTTGGTGAAACATAGCAAATAATTTTAAGATTTGTGACTATGGCGTTTGCGTCATTTTGCTTTGCTTTGCTTGCTCTGTTTTAGTATCAAACGTACCTAGCCTTTCTCCTCTTCCCCATGTCTTTCTCTGCACTTGTTTCCATGTTACCTGCAGTTCCTCTACCTGCCTTTCCAGCTAGCAGCCAGACCCTCCTTTGCTGATCTGTTCATTACTCTGGGAACTCTGAAGCAAGCACTTAAAATATGTAGCAGTTCCCTTTCCTACATTAAAAAGCTGTAAAACCCTCATGTGGAATAGTTAAGAGAACATATATAGTAGGAGGAGAGGCTTTTGCTCCTGCAAGCACCTTGCAAAGGGGACTATTTTTCTTATATGATATAAATGAAATCCTCACTCTGCCCACTTTTACACCTACGCATGTACTGAGCGTCTCCAAGGAGACAAGGAAACCCGGAGTCCAGTGATGGTGAATCCTCCTCAGAGACAGCAGGCTGGAGTCTCGGGCAACTCTCCCAGGCGTCTTGGCTTCCAGATGCCCCTCTCAGACAGCCTCTCTTCTGGATGCTCTTCCAGGCAGGCTTTCTCAAACATGTCTCTCCCTGCACAGACGAAATAGCCTGTACATTACATCGAAGGGTTGGTGGCGGTGAGTTCAGTAGGCAGAAGGGCCTCCCTGGGACAAGGGGGTGGGGTGTAGTAGGGAGGTGGGACAGGAAGGTTCCATCTTTCCCAAGATCTTTTCTTTGTCACCCAGTTATCTGTGCATCTGTTTCATTGCCTCCCTTTGCGCCTTTTAGACACAAAGGCACCACTCAACCTTACAAAATGTCTTAAAAATACTCTTTGTTACAGTAGTACAGTTATGAGCTCAGTTTAGTGAAATCGTCCTTTTAGAAGTACTACTCTTGCTGATTCAACATTTTGAGGTGTCTGTTCATGAACAATCATCTTCTTGACCACTCTCTTTTCCCTCTCCCCCTGAGTTCAATGCAGGAGGCCCTTCAGGACATCCTACCTTTCTTTCCCTCAGTCCATGGTTTCATTGTAACATTTTTTGGAACTATTCACATTATTTTCTGATACAAATGAAGTCTTTGTTTCCCTTTGAGGAACACACTACCATCATAAGTCCATTATGCAGATTTACAAAGGCTTATAGTATCAGTCCTTTTGCTGTGCTGACCACATCTGTGTGCGCATCTTCTTTGGGGTACAAATAATTAGTTACTGTGTAGAACTTATTATTGATGTAATCCCCAAGAAATCCCATTTTGTCTCTAAACTCTATGCACATCATTTAATGAACATTCTTTTTTTTTTTTAAAAGATTTTTATTATTTATTTTTGAGAGACAGAGATAGAGAGTGTGTGTGAGAGACAGAGCATGAGCAGGGGGAGGGGCAGAGGGAGAAGCAGACTCCCCACTGAGCAGGGAGCCCAGTGTAGGGCTCAATCCCTGGGATTGTGACCTGAGCCAAAGACAGATGCTTAACTGACTGAGCGACCCGGGCGCCCCATTTAATGAACATTCTTGACATCTCTTGCACGTGAACATTCTTGGTTTTTAGCCAAATTGACTCAAATAGCCCAACTTCTCCTATGATTTTCCAGCACGTTATCTGCATACTTCAGACTCCTTTTGTTGATCCTGCTGCCCTCTTTGGAAAGGTATGGCTCTTCTGTTAAAGTCTTTGACAGTAAATGTTCTTGTGAGGGTTCCCTGATGATACTTGTTTTCTTTTTTCATTTAAAGAAGATTGGTCAGTCTCTATTCTGTACTTGGAGGACTCTCATATTTACCTTTTGCTTTATCCCCAGTTCCCATTACTGCTCTAGTTTCTGCCTTTCAATAAAAACCACCTGTGTGATGAGCTTAAAAGAGTCATTTTGTAATTAGATGTGATCAGTTTTGTTCACAGGTACAGAGTGTAACCTTTGGGTTGACCTAGAGGCCAAATTTCCTGCTTTTTTTTTTTTTTTCTTCTTACATTGTCCATCCAGGTCTTACCTATTTTGAACTTCCTTCTCACATAGTTTTATCCATAGCGTGTTTTACCACTTAGCTTCCTCTTTTTATTTGGGCTCAGAAGAGGTCAATGTCTTACTTTGGGCTTGAGCTCTCTTGTGCCCCTAAGAAAAACTGGAGGAAGAAGATACCTCCAAAAAGCGCCCCCTGTTGTCACCTAAATTTAGGTCTTTCATCCAGGTCCCTCCTGGCTGCTCTGCCAGCTTTTCTCAGGGTCCCATCATTCGTGGTCCAAGTTATGTCACATTGACGGTAGGAAGAAAGCATCTATTGGATGGATTGCTATGCCTAAGGAACTGGCAACGATACTGACTACATCCAAGAAAACAACTAAATGTGGAAAGTTTTCCTGCTTAGACTAGTGGGAAGTTTTGTTTGCTCTTTCATTCGCCTAGAAATGCGAAAGTCGGGCTCCCACCCTAACGTGTACTTCCTGGGACTCTATGAGAAGAGCCCTGAATGTGGGTACTCACACAAACGTGTTTCTTCCATTTTTCCTTCCAGGCACTTCAAGTGGCAAGACAGCTTCTCCTTCAGCAGCAACAACAGCAGCAAGTTAGTGGATTAAAATCTCCCAAGAGGAATGACAAACAACCAGCCCTTCAGGTGATGATTCTTTTTTGAAAAAAAATTGACATTGCACACTTTAGGAGAGCTGATGAGCCCTTCGGAAGTGGATTGTGTTGGGAGTTGCAAATCATGTATGAAAATCTTCTGCAAAAGTTGCATTTTTAGTTTACCAGCAGAGAATGACATTTTAGAAAAAACGTCTATTCAACCAAGAGTGTGGTTGTTGGGAGGAAGGTCTCCTAGTGAGTTGATGTAAGAGGAGGATGAGTAGTTTCAGGTGTGGGTTGCTTATTAGACATCATGTAGCACCAAGGAGAAGAAGTTCCTGGTACTCAAGATAGGTCACCTCATTCTCTCATGACAGGGCTAGAAACATGATACCCACACACATAACTTTAGTACAGTGGTTTTCAACTGAGGTGATCTTACTCCCCAAGGGACAAAGGGCAGTATCTAGAGACAATTTTTGGTTATTCCAGGGAGCCATGGGTGCTACTGACAACTAATAGGTAGAGGCCAAGGATGCTACTTAGCTGATCTTACACTCCCCAAGAAGGTTCCTCACAGCACAGAATCATTCATATAAAGTGTCAGTAGTGTCAAGAACTGTTAGGAGGACTTAGGAAGTATATTATACTTTTAATATACCTAGCAATCAATATAATACTTTGTTCTTCAGTGGATATTGACAGAGTCTTTCTGGATCATTAATAAAAAATGGCAGGCAATCTTTATGTAAAGGTATCAAAAAAAAAGACTGCTTTTAGCAACTTCTAATTTCAAGCCCATTGAGGGCAGGGGTTAACAGAGTAGAAAAAGCAAGTTCAGAAAAATCTAATTTGGATTTTTGATTTGGAGTAGAAAATTAAAACAGAAATTTCAAAGAAATTTGATGGAGGGTGCTCATGCTCACATCTGAGACACAACAGCAGCAAGGGCACTTGCAGGTTCTATATGAGTCAATTGCTTGTGTAGCTCAGAGTGGGCATCCTCAAAACAGAGAGAGAAGATAAGTTTCTCACACCGGACATTTGGGGACAGAATTTGTAAATGGTAGCTGTTGGGTAGAACATGGCACCAGTGACTTTGACCGTGAGGTCAACCCAGATCCCAGCTTGTATTGACTTTTCTCAGATTAGAACGAACTAATGCCAGTTCCCAAATTATCCTGCAAAGATCCAACTGATGCTGGGGAACATGTCCTAGTTCTTCTACATCCACTTGGGAAACTGTCACTGTCTAGGGCAAGCTTGGCATCAAGGAAACACTTTATGGGAACAGTTGGATGGCAATGTGTGTTGTTGACTAACACTTTCAGAAACAGTTATTTGGTAAACCATCATCACCAGACCATAGGCCTTTTCATGTGTGTGAATGCTGGGGACATTTTTAATGAGGTACAGTGCCATTGAGGTCCCATGTCAGGTGCTATAAGAAGTGCTTTGTTGTGCAGATGTCTTAAGAACAGCTCTGGAGGATGAAATATGACTGGGTTGACCTTTCAGCTGTGAGCTTATTTGTCAGGATTCAAATAAGTTGAAAGGATCAAACTGAACAGTTTCCGTAGTCAGACTGGGAATTGTGTTTCAGAGGTCAGCCGCGGAGGCCACATTGCAGATTCCAGAACATAGCCAATTGTTGGTACATATTAAAGTGCTGGGGCATCTCCTGCAGACAGGGACACAATTAAAATTCTAATTTATTCATGTATACAGGGAGCTAGCCCAGCCTGTCACTCAGTGATTCAAATGACTGTCCATTCTTTTTGCCTCCCTCTTGGAGCTCTAACAGCCTTAAAAATACTGTGAGTCCTCTTGAATTTATCAGACCTCAAGTGCATTGGAAAAATGACAATATATTATTGGGGGGAGGTGGGACTCTTACACATAGTAGAGCTTTGGTTAGGGATAATTTTAAAAAGTACACATGTACACAATCTGTCTGATGCACTGCTCTTCAGTATTGAATATCATTTGTAATTTTTTTATACTAGACTTATATTCCCTCATACTTGCTTTTTAAAGACATATGGCATTTTTAGGTAACTTCTTTTCCAAGATGAACGAAGTTGCTTGAGGGCTAAATATATGAAGTAAAGTTTCAGGGGATTTCCTTTTGAGGGCTCTTTTTCTTGCCCGTTATAAGGTTTTTAGCCACCAGAAGAGTATGATACAGAGAGCTTCATTTTTCTTGGCAAAGACAGTGTCAAAACCAACCTAACACATTCTGCTGAGCACTTCAGTCTGTATAAAAAGTGCGGGGCGAGGGGGCCATCTTGAATGCTGGTTTTGCTAAATAAGATGTTTTGAGTCCCTTCCTACCCCTCCGTGGGAGAGTTGACAAGCATAGAATTTAGACCAGCTTTTAAGAGTTGATTGGGGTGGGGGAGAAATAAAGAGTTGGTTGACTGTGTGTGGTGTGTGTGCGTGCATGTGTGCGTCATGTGCATCATAGACTGCGTCTCTTCAGCTGCCTGGTAGGGTCATGCAAATTCACCAGACTTTATTAGGTTGGCTGGCCTTCCACAAACAGAGCAGAGAAATTACTAACTTAGGTCACATGGTATATTACCTCCTTATAAAAATACATATACAGACTTGTGATTCACAGAAGGAATAACCTTCACATTTAAAGAGATCTTGCCATCCCATGTCCTCGCTGGGGCATCTCAGCCAGTGTGGCTCTGAAACGAAAGGGAAATCCTATAACAAATCTTAACAGTGTTCATTTCTGTTCTTCGTACCCTTCATAACCACACTGAGAGACCTATTTTAGCAAATTTCAGATCTTCCGCATAGAGGAAGGCTTGACAGGGAAGAAGAATTTGATCTGCTGATTGCTTGAGGAAAAAAAAAAAAAAAGAAACCCAAATCCTCAAATATACTGTGACTTATATTTTAGGCATATCTCACACTTCCCTGCTTTATGTTTGGCAGTGCTCTCCAGTTTCACAGGCTGATGATAACAAACAAAAGAGAATGGAAAGTTAGAGGAGGCTCTAAGTGGTTACTCGATAGAGATCACAAAATGTAGTCAAACATCAGCAATTTGGACTAATTTCAGGAAGATCAGAGTAAATAAGAGAGAGAAGCACTCTCTCCAGATACACGTATAGAACTGAATCTGAGCTGGCCACATTCTTGGGTGACGTGCGGTTTATATTATGAAGGCATTAATTGGGTATAGATACTGCTTTTGAAGTTCTTCAAAACATTCTACTTAGATACCTAAATCGCCCCTTACATAGTCTCTTGAGTTGCCTTGCAATTTTTTTTTTATGAATGATACAAAGGAGAATTGAAAATTGGTCCCATTGTAAATTAAGAATCAGGATGATCTGAATTTATTCACTGTGATTTGGTGCGTATTTCTGGATCAGCCTCAGTGCACAGGGCATCAGGTTGATGCTTATCTACACAAAACTGTCAAGAGTACAGACCCTGCCTTCAGGAGGCTTATGAGTTGTAAAAGAATTAACAAGGTTTTGCTGCAGCAAAAGAAAATTATATATGGGTAAAAATAGTAGGCTTGCTTTTATAAATATTTATATGCTTCTGAAGATTGCTTAAACAAGTGAAATAAATGCTTAACGGTGCAGGTGTGCTCATAACCTCGAAAATGTGTAACTTTACTGGCTGAAGATTAATTTGTGAGTAGATGAGCAATTTTATTGATCGAATTTTGGAACTTTGACCACCGTTTCTGGGTAGTAATTCATTTTGGTTCTTTAAGCATTTTAGTTGTTGGCACGAGTACATAAACTGGAAGGAAATCAAATGACACATTTTCTCCTAAGAAAGTAAAAGTACATGTGTATTCTGGCAGCATGAAAGTTAGGAAAGAAAGTCAACCTTGTGTGTTGCTTACAGCAGAAAGCTGACCACAGTTTCAGGCTGTCTATAAAGAATTTGAACTTGAAACCAGTCATCGGAGATTTTCCCCTCCTGCCTACCCTCCGCCTTCCAAGGTTACATCATGTGGGAGCCCCTCATCCGGGAGGCCATCTCACTGGGAGGAAGGGGAGTGAAATCCACTGGAAGGGCAGCCGTGTAGCCCAGTTGGAAGCTTGGGCTTAAAATAAGGACTCCTGCTTAAAGAGGAGAAGGTTAAAGTACAAGATCCAGCAGGTGTTTTTTTTTTTTTTCTTTTTTTTTTTTTTAGCATTTTTATTTGTAGTTCTATAAAACGTGCTTTCGGCAGCATTTTTGCTTTGCACTAATGCCACATATAATCTTAGTACCTCATATCATTTCCACGTTATTCACCAAGGAATAAATTGGTAAGAGGAAACCTTTAAAGAAAACTACAATTTTATGTGGTAGATAGTGAAATGGAATGGTTTTGAAATACTGACCCTTAAAAAAACAATATCCCTATGCACTGAATTAGTAAAGTGGATAATTGAGGAGAAGGAGGCGGAATTTTTTTTTTCCCCTTAAATGTCTGGAGTTAGCATTGTCTAGAATCGGCATCCCTGACCTTACATTGATAGGAAGTGTTGAAATTTTGGCACCTTTTAAGATGTCATTGTTACCACATGACTTTGGAGAGTCACAATACCCTAAAAAATAAATCTTGATAAGAAACAATAAAATAAGAAATGATGCTTTAAAAATGGTTATGAAGTCTTACAGATTATACACACCATTAAAAGGAGGATAGAAACTGTGACCCTCCCCCACCTCAGAAAGGTGCACACGCACACAGAATTTTGTATCCAATTTGAACGGTTTCCTGAACCTCAAGAAATCCATCCTATGACCAGGTCAAATATTCTGGCTTTCGGAATTTTTTTTTTCTCAAATAGTATGTTTTGTCTTTGCCTCCAGATTTCTGATGGAGGTGTAATATAATGAATTAGCTCAGTTTTGCTATTTCAGCTTCAGCACTATAGGATGAGCCTGTGTCCCAGTCCTTCCAGGATATCCTTGGTCTATGTCTGGTGCCTTAAGTGTGTTTATTAACAATTCTCACTCTCTCTTTTTTTTTTTTAAAGAGGTTATTTATTTATTCATGAGAGACAGAGAGGCAGAGACATAGTCAGAGGGAGAAGCAGGCTCCCTGTGGGGAGCCCAAGGCGGGACTCGATCCCAGGACCTCGGGATCACACACCCTGAGATAAAGGCAGATACTCAACCACTGAGCCGCCCTAAGTGCCCCCAACAATTCTCAGTCTTTTAAAGTATCCCAGTTTGGACATTCGATTATATGGTCACCTCATTTACATGCATTTAAGTATTAAAAATGCAAGTCCACTGCTAATATTTTAAAGGTAAGCATGCCTTTGTCACCATATGCAGGTATCACTGTATGCAAAGATAATTAATGTTTAGTTAGTGCTGAATGTGGTCCCTTCCCGTAGCTGCCCTGTGGTGGAGGCTCCATCCTTAAACTGTGCTGTGGATGAGGAAAAGTAACTTACAGAGGTTCCCTGACTTGCTGCAGAGCACATGGACAGGTACAGCCCCACGATGGGAAGCCAGGTATTTTTTTAGGACCACAGACAACCAATATGCCATCAGGAAGTTCACTGTAGCTTCCCTGTCCACGTACATTTCCTCAGTATCTACGGAGTGTCCCGTTTGCCACAAATAAGCAAATTATTATATCTTCCGTATCATAAGCAAAAATAAAACCAAACCAACAAATATCAATTCCCCAGTAAATATCTAGATTTCAATTAAGAGGTCTAAGATCTGTGTAATTATCCTAATTGTCGCCTTGCCCGTGTGTGTGTCTCAGCGGTGAGCAACAGCAAAGAGAAGTTATTTGTCATTCTCAAGTCTGAAGTGCTCTTATGAGCTTCCATGTGTTGGAACATGGAATGGTATGTTATAATCATTGTTGGGGCTAGGAGGTGGGGAGGGATAGGGGAAAAAAAAAACATACTTGACTGGTCAAAAATGTGTAAATTGCTGACAAAATGACACATGTAATTAAGAGTGCTCCTACCATTTTACCTTGTGGTTTACACCTCCAGTGTTGAAAAAGAGAGCGACTCCCACCTCGCTAATTACCATTATCACTGAAATGCTAGGGTTGGAGTCATTAGTTCCATGTGCATTTAATTAGAGGAAGGCTGAAATTGGATTTAACTTATTACTTTTTCATGGATCACTTTCTTGTCATCACTTCAAATTGGATTGCAGCCCCAGGTAACTAATTATGAGAGCCACAGGATCAAGAGTGAAAAAAAAGGTAATTAGGAATAACACTGTCGGACCCTTGCTGGTCGTCCACTTGTGCTTCGGAAAAAAGGAAGGAAAAAAAAAAAAAAAACGAGCCGTATTTTGTAGTATTACAGATTAGGGAGTTAGAGGTATGCATGGTTGCTGGGCATCATGGGAGTCTGTCACCACCCATAGCGGTTTCTATGATATACAGCTGAGTTGAAGATGTTGAATCGACATGGTTCCACTATCAGCTCCTTAATACCTAGATTAAACTTGTAAAAGCAACAGATTGGTTGTAGGTATGAGGCATCTCAACAACTGTGTAGTCTGGGGGCCTCACATATATGATTACAACAAAGCTGTCAAGATGCCTCTGAGCCAAAGTACAGAATATTTTAAGTACAGGGAGTTAGAATTTAATGAACGTATTAATGTTCCAGAAACATCATTCATATCTGACAGGAAGACATATCAGTCAGCACAACAGTGAGCTTTAGGGTTTATACATTGGGAATTTTTGTCAAAGTTTCCAGCAGACCGTAATATTCAGACCATTTACTGTGCTTCTGGTTTGTTCCTTACCCCACCCCAATGTTGTGGATAGACTTGCTCTGAGGTTCTGTTTCTCCTTCCGCCCCCATCGAAAATACTTTAAAACAAATTATATTGTTTCCATGTGCAGAGCAGAATTCAGAACTGCAAGCAATCAATTTTATTGACATCGTCTGAAAAAATGTTGGTGACAGTTCGAGGATGTGAAAGGGTTGGAGTTTTAAAGTCGCCAGGACTAAGTGTGGCCAAAAAAAAAAAAAAAAAAAAAAAGCTTTTTTTTCTTTTTTTTTACATTTTTTTTTTGAAATATAATTTCATTACTCTAAAGAAGCCCTGTGAGCTAGACTCTCCCAAGAAGGGATTCTTCTTTGATAGACTATGATAGCATAATGAGAAGTCTTGTTATCAAGCCTGTTGGTTTCCTTGAAGGGAGAAGAAGCTTCCCAGAGGAATGAATCACCAAGGAAAGATGGCTAGAGTTTCCTTAAGTTGTTTAAAATTGGTTTTAATGTTCTGTTAATGTAAGCAAATAATCATGATTCAGTCTTGGGTGACTTTCAGAGCTGGGTAAGTGGGACTCGCTCATTATTTTTTCAGGAGCATAGGGAAGTGTAGACCATGACGTGCCTACCTGACAGAGGCCACCACAGTATTATTCCCAAAGTGATAAAATGCTCTTCCTGGAATTATGAGTCCTTTTCCTTTGTGAAACTTCTGAGCAAAATCTCCAGAACCAAAATAGTAATCATCAAGTCTAATGCAGAAAATTAAAGCTTTTTTTTTTTAACATCTTAAGTTGATTTAGAATTTTTGTACACAATATTCGTCTGTGGTTGAAAGGGGGCACACCAAGGTCAAGTGATGTAGTGTTTTCCATTTTTCCATATGAGTCTCACAGTGTGTGATAAAAGCAAACTCCTTTATTTTGTAAGTCTGCAGGAATTTCTGATGAAGTGCAGAGGTCACGTTCCCTGTCAATTTGAGTAGCCAGCATTTTTTAACTACTGTTTTTTCTTCTCTTTTTTTGTGTCTTTTCTTCCCCGCCCCCACCCCACCATAAACCGTGGCACTTTCCTGACACATGCACAGTGAAGTCTTCCAATCTGAAACTCATTAGCACACAGCATTGGACCCTGTCCAGTGGTTAGAAAATTTCCTGAAGCCTAGAATAACAGCATTTGGTGTAAGCACCACGGACCAGCAGTGACAATGGGGGTAGTCGCGCTCCCCTGGCGCCCTGCCCGGTCGGGAAAGCCAACTGACCGTGCAACACAGTGAGACAGAGGTCGTGCATATGGGATGGGCTCGAAAAGTTTGGTCCTTAGAGAAATAGGCTTCTGAAATCACGAGGCAGTATCTTTTTTCCCTATGCTGATTATTTCAATTGGGTTGGAGGTATTTATCAACATTAGCTGCAAGAACATGAAAGCAAACCATTAGAGAAATAAGATGAAAACCAATTTCTACGAAATAATATTTTCACCTCTGTAGCTATTGGGTATTACAGAACCTATGGATTTAATTAATTTGTGCAAGCTTTTTTTCATTGCACTTCACTATATCCAGGTAACATGACCAAGATGAAATCCTCATCCTCACATTAGAAAAAGTACACAGTTCACCATGGGTCAGGATAATTTGGGCCAAGTTTTCGAGCAGGAAACAGAGTCGCACAAATGCAGTCGTAATAATATTAAATAGCAAGCAAGTAAATGGTACTTCCCAGCAGCCTGCAGCTATGCAGCAGCCATCTGGGGATCAATTCCGTTACTATTCCCATTTTACAGATGAGGAATGGAGGGCACAGAGAAGTTAACTTGCCCGGGGCCAAACAGCTGATGAGTGGCAGAGCTGGGCTTGCAGCCCAAATATTCTGGCTCAAGAATCTGTGCTCTTAGCCGTTCCATTCTACCGACCCTCCCCGAGCTATTGCCTGGGCCTCGAAGCAGGGACAGCGAAAGGAACGGAATCAGAGTTGCTGATGCCTATTGCTTGTCACTAACCACTAGACCACACTGTCTCCTAATTTGGACATATGTTTATAGGCATATTTGAAAAATAGTGCTTGTAATTGAAATATGCACTTTCTAAAGGGAAATGACGCTTGGGAAAGAGAAGAAAGGCGGGTATTACTCAAAGTCTGCAGACAACTCTGCAAGTAATTGTCTAAAGGCAGCCGTTGAAATTGAGAAGCAGTTTGGAAAATGTACAGTTTGGGAAATTTGTGTACCGATGTAATTACGGTAGTTGTGAGTTGATGTCATGCCTAGTAACTGTTTTTGTATTGCTTGGGCCTTTGTTACCGAGCTGTGATATCATGAGCAAACTATTATAAACATAGCATGGATATAGCATGCTTGTGTAACAAAAGATCGGGAACTTTTATTAAGTTTGTTTTCCTTGTCATATTGTAAAAATTTATTATGTGTACTGTGTATATTAGAAACAGATTCGGGTAATTCTGTCTAAATGAAGTCATCCCGGCTATTTCCAGACTGTCTGTTTTTGGTTGTGAATAATTTTCATACATCAGATGGTTGTCATATTTAGTCGCTCTCAAAATTTTAAAGAGAACATATCCCATTTTGAACTTGGGGTGGACTTCAGCCGCCCTGCTGTTGCGATTGTTTGAGTTTGAAATTATTGCCCAGTGAATTATGGAGACTGAGTGCTAGTCATTTCTAAAGGGTCTAGGCCCGCTCCCTTCTATTCATAACTTTTCCCTCTTCGTCAAAAGAACAGATTTTTAACTACTTAAGTAGTAGAATTTAAAGCTGCCAGGGCACAATTGGGCAAAGAGTGCCAGCCCTTGTCCTTCTGTGTTACATCCCATTGAGGAAATTTGGTAAACATTCAAGCAGACAGAGCCTAGCATTTATCGGCATTCATGGTAAAATGTTGGATTTTTAAATGGGTCGTTCAAAAACTTTGGATGACTCAATCCTTCCCGGTTACTCTCCCGAGCTCCTTTCGCTTACCAAGCTTTTACAACCTGACTACTCTGCCTGCTGCTTCAACTTTTTTTTTTTTTTTTTTAAACAAGTCATTTTTCCTTCCTAACCTCCCCCGTATCTGGCTTTTTTCCTTATCCTTTTCTTGAGGTTTATTGTCACTAAATTTAGTGGTCGTGTCTCGGTCTTCACCTCAACCTGTCTGATTGCCTCGTAGCTAAGTCATCCTTTGGCTAACTCAGCTTTCTGGAAATTGCTTTCTTTCAAATTTTTTCAATTCAGTGCCCACCTCCCACCCCCACCCTACGCCCCCCCATCCCAATCCCCCAGGCTCCTCTCCTTCTATCTCCCAGAAGACAAGTTCTTTCCTTTCCCGAAGTTCCCTTCCCTTCTCTCCTCCAATAATCTATCTGCTCGCCTTGCCTGTGCTGTTCCCACTGTACCCCAGAGGCCACGCCTGTTTGTCCCCCATCCTAACCGTGTCTATGGCTCTCTGCTCAGCATGACAGCAATTGCAATTATCTCTAATTCAGCTGATCACTTTTGTCACCAGGCTCTATTAGTCAGAGTCATGAGTCATCATTGACTTATTAATTTCCTTCATCCCCACCACGTTATCTGTCATCAGATCTTCCATATTCCCTTTCACGGGGTATCGTCTGTCCATTCCTTGCTCCGATTTTCCCCTGCTGCTACCTTGTTCAGAGTTCAGACCTCAATTGGCACATGCCTACGTCTTGGCAAAGGACGGTAATCTATCCTCCTCTGGCCCCTCAGAGCATCACCTGTTCTTCCTGCATATCTCCCATCCTTCCTCCTGCTTTCAGCTTTTCCTCAATGCTATTCAGATTCCTATTCAAAAACTTTCAGTGGCCCTCTCTTGTCTACCATACCAAGTGCAAATTCTGCTGCTTGCCGTCTAGTTCTTTAGTGTTCTAACTTTGGATTACATTAGATGTCCTGAGAAGGCTGCAGTCTTCTTACCGGGGAGGAGGAAGAGGGAGACTCAGAACCATGATTCCTTCGGTCAGGAGGTGAATACGAGCGCAGTCCATTTGATATCATTTCAGAGTCCCCAAAATCCCGGTTTGCAAATATTGCTTACTCTGTCGCCTACCATTTAGACAGAAGGCCCTGGTGATTAAATTGTGTCTTGAGTTTAATTCCAAGAGAATTATATCTCTTGTTTTCTTCAAAAGGAAACTAAAAGCCATGTGATGTGCTATGCTTTCCCAGATCTAAATTTTCTGCTCTGTTGTCCCATGCTTCTCTTTCTTTGCTATCTATTGCTGCAGCCTAGCGGGTTCCTTCTCCTCTTCTCTGGACATAGGATCCTATGTCCTATGATCCTATGTCCTATGTCGATCCTAATGAAACGACCCTTAAGAAGACGGTGAAATTATTTCTGGTTTGTTCTTTGGTAGCATAAAGGAATTGTTATGTGTTCTAGAAACAGAATTAAGAGTCTGAGCCACACAGACGAAGAGGTTTCGTTTCATCTAGGTGCTAAGTGGTCCTGCGTAGAGCGTTGTTTGAAGGATCCTAGAATTAGGATGGCCTCTGCAGGATTGCCATGATTGATTAGCCAGGTCTGCCATGGGCACCACAGTTGGGAGTGGTGATATGTGTATTTTCTACGTGCCACACTTGATAGAGATTTAACTGACATAGTCTCTTGTTGATCACCTACTAGAGTAGAGGGGCACTTGGGACTTTTTTTTTTTTTTCATTCTGGGAAGCTTGATAGATCCAGTGGTAACTATTGAAATATTAACCTAAAATTATTATTATTTTTAAAGGTTTTATTTATTTATTCATCACACACACACACACACACACACACACACACACACACACAGACCTAGGCAGAGGGAGAAGCAGGCTCCGTGCAGGAATCCCGATGTGGGACTCAATCCCAGGTCTCAGGGATCACGCCCTGAGCCAAAGGCAAATGCTCACCCGCTGAGCCACCCAAGTGTCCCATATTAACCTAAAATCAAACATGTACTTTGTGATCTTCCCTACATACTTACCTGAGACTGAGCAAATTGTATTCTTGTCCTGAAACTATGCCTATTCATGGTCAAAAATGAGGTGTGATTTGCCTTTAAAGGCATAGGATCTTGTACACTGGCTCACTATGCAACTAGGTGGTTGAGAGTTTCAGAGATTTATGTTTCAGAACACCGTGCAAGGGGGCACATCATGATTAATAGCATGATCTCTGATGTGAGGCTGCTGGGTTTAAGTCCCAGCACTACTCTTAACTGCTGTGTGACCTTGGAGAAGTAGCTTAACCTCTCTGTTTCCGTTTTCTCATCTAGAGAGTGGAGCTGATTACCTCACCTACCTGAAGGTGATTGTGAGGATGGAGTGATTAATGCATGAGAAGTGCTTGCACAGTGCCTGGCACATAGTAAATTCTCAGAAAAGTGAGCTCTTCTCATAAGTATGTAAACTCTTTTTAAAGGGAAAATGAATACCTATTAAACTCTAAATTATATTTTAATTGCCTTAATACCAATCAATGTTCAAATATATGTTGTAGCAGAGTAACAGGGACTGTCGTCTTGCTTGTAGTCAACTTGCAGTTACCCGATTTGATGGGAAGACCTCAAGATCCTAAACTCTAAAATAGGGATAATCAGAGTACCTATCCTGTGAAGTCGTTAAGATTAGCTGAGCTAGGGACGCCTGGGTGGCTCAGCCGTTAAGCGTCTGCCTTCAGCCCAGGGTGTGATCCTGGAGATGCAGGTTCGAGTCCCACATCGGGCTTCCTGCATGGAGCCTGCTTCTCCCTCTGCCTCTGCCTATGTCTCTGCCTCTCTTTCTGTGTGTCTCTCATGAATAAATAAATAAATAAAATCTTAAAAAAAAAAAAGATTAGCTGAGCTACTACACGGAAGTAGCCTAGAACAATGCCTGGCACACACAACAGGCACTTACCAAATATTAGCTGCTGCCATTACCCCTGCTGCTCCTGTAACCAGCATTATCCTGACAGAGCATAGTTTTCCTCTGTGTGTCAATTTTGGCATAAATGAGGATAGAGCTCTTCTGAAACTCCTATCCTGGTCTTTCCTTTGTCCTTGTCTTTTCAGAATTTTATATGAATGAATGCTAGGTCATCTTAACAGCCAAGGAATTAATTCCTAATCTGAAATGTGGAAGCTATGGCCTTCTGCAGCCTATCTGGTATGAGCAGGCAACCTATAGATCTCTCATTCACGAATTAGTGAGTGAGTGTGTGATAAATGAATGAATGAGGCAGTGAAATGTCTAAGCCAAGAAAGAAGAAAACTTGATGCTGCCTTTAGTGGATGAGGCTGCCGGCTGGTCTCAGATGCACAAATCTCGAGGAACATTTCAAGACCAGAAACACGGCGTTAAAAGAATCCAGTATCATTCATGCCCCAGTCCTTCACTGGGTCAATGACATGAATCCTGCCGACTATGGAGTGAAAATCAGAAGACTCCTGCAGTGCTGTTTGACCCCCTTCTAATGCTCTGTGCTTGCCTTTGTACATTTGCTAATCTGTTTAAGGTATAATATTAATGACATAGAACTTTAATTCATAAGTATAGACAATTAAAGGAGACCAAAGGCAAAGTAGAGAAATGTATTTGGTGTCAAGATTAAGTTCAGTGAAGCATAGCGAAGATGGAATAGATTATTACAAGAACTCGGAGGGGAGATAGAAAATCTACCGAAATCTCTCATTTTGAAAGGAATTGGTTTACTTGATTATTTGTAACACTATCACACTCAGAAAAATCTAAGACAAATGAAAGCAAAACACAATTTAATTGAGCTATTATTTTGCAGACTTTGGCTTGGTTTCAGACAGTCTAATCAAATTGCGCTTTGCTCAAACAACTAATGTTAAATGCAGCCTACCAACAGATGTTTAAAAAGGGTCTAATTGGAAAATCTACATCCTGGATTTAGTCTGTCTCGTTGGAAAAAAATAGCTGCAAATTTATATTTTCGAGGACGACACCCAGTGACAAGCATTTCCAGAAAAGATAAAGTTTTCTTCAAGGATGCCTGGTGCTTGGGTGGAATTATCTTGAATAGTTAAAGGTGGCACTCTGGAAATTAAATTTCTTGGAAATTCTCCAGCTCTGTGCCATATAGAGCTGTACAGAGAAATCTCCTTTATCACATTACGTCACCAGAGTCCTGTTACAATCCCTGGATCGTGTCAGGGGCCCGTGTGCTATAATTTATAATGAGCCCTTGCAAGTCATGCAAGGCACATACTGATTGATGACATTTAAAGGTACTGTCAAGGTGGCTAGGTAATGAAGTTGACCTTCCTCTGTCGTCTCAGTTTCAAGTTTGTACATATAAAGAAACTATTTCACCTGCCAAATTTGCTTGGAACTTTTCATTAAATCTACAAAAGAAATTTGGCTTAATAGTTAACTCTTTTCTTCCTTTAGACCAAGGGTCAGCAAACTACTTCTGTAAGGTCCAAATAGTGAATATTTTGGGTTCTGTGGGCCACACTGGTGCTTTGGCAATATTTACTCTGCAAAAGCAGCCATAGGCAACATATAAATAATGGATATGTTATATTCCCATAAAAATGTATGTGTGGACACTCAAAATTTGAATTTCGTATAATTTTCACGTAGAAAGATTCTACGTGAAGAATAGAAGATTCTTCTTCTCTCTCTCTCTCTTTCTTTCTCTCTCTCTTTCCCTTTTATTTTGCAACTCCTAGAAGTACGAAAGCAATTCTTAGCTCAAGTGCTATAGAGACACAGGCGGTGGACCAGATTTGGGCTGTAATTTACGGACCTCTGCTTTAGATGACCAATCAGATCTTGCAGCTTGTTAATTGAACAAAGTTCCTGAATGCAGGGGCCAGCAAGAATTCCAATATAGCGATCATTTATCAAGCCTTGCACCCTGACATGTGGGAGGGAGTCGACCTACATCTACTTGGAAGAAGGGGCATCTTTTCCTAACTTGCACAGTGGTGCCACCCAACTTTTCTTCTTTTCCGTCTTCTTGGGCTGACATCTGTCCATGCAATGCAATGTGTAGGGTGGTAAAACTAGTAATTTTTTGAGATTCAGGGAAAACAGACTTAGCTGGCAGGGCCTTTGTTAGTCCTAGAAAGGAAAGCACACTTTCAAGACACCTTAGTACCATCTGTCTGGGTATTTTCATACTAGATCGGACTTTATTCCATTGAAGCATTTCACCACCGTCTGCCAGAACATCTTACAGATCTACAGATACTTTATCAATAGTTAAATAGATCTGAGATATCTACAGTGTGAATGGCTTCCCTTGAATCTACGATGTAATGGCACTCCTTGCACACGGAGCCCTCCTGCCATGTTCAGTCATATGGCAATGCAGATTTTCTCCATTGTTTGCATTCTGAATCCAAGCATGTCTGATTTTTGACAAAGTGACTTACCTCTATTAAGTCTCGGTTTCTTATCTACAAAAGATTAGTCAGTGGTTCTCAACCCTGGAGGCACATCAGAATTAATATAATTTTTATCATCATCAAGATCTGGGTCTCAAAGCTTTTTTTTATATCCTAGGTAGATTCCTGAACTCTACCTAATAAGAGAATAAGAATCTTGGGATAGGGTCCAAGCCTGGGTATGTTTAAAAGCCTTTATAAGTGCTTTTTTTTTTTTTTTTTTTTTTTTTTTTTTGCACTCCCATGGTTGAAGACTACTTGTCACGGTGACAGCTAAGTTCCTTGCCACCTCGAAATCTCAGTGTCTGTTTGTTTCTGTTTTTCCCTCATTTGTCCTCCAGCTTCCTCCTAGGGTAGTAGAAATGAACTCTGACTTCATCTCACCAATGCAAGCAATTTTGGGTCAATCAAAAGATGTTAGTGAATCCTTGGTAAGAAGTCTTGGCTTTTACCCTTGGGTAATTTGCCCAGGGTACTGCAGTGGACTGGAGGCTGAATGTTCTATGTAATAATTAGGTGGGTAACCCTCCTAACCTTGGAGTCCACTTGAGAGATCGCAGGAATGAAGACAAAGGATAATGTAGTTGGTATCATATCGAAGGTCTTTCTGGGGATTTAAAATGCACAGCTCATCTCCTTTTCTCTATATAGTTGTGTATTTCTGCTTTGGAATGGACCTGTAGACTACATTTTTACGATATGTGCCCATTTTTATGACATTTCCAGGCCAGCCCAAATTGGGAAATACTATAAGTCTCACAAGATCACTAACTTGATTTCCTACCAAAGTCATTTGGATACCTTTCAGGTAAGTGTTGAAATTGGCCTACATGTCAGAGTCACACCTGGTTTCTAGGAGTTTAGGGCATACCTCATTCAGGAACTTGAATGTTATTTAAAATGTAGAGTCTGTGTTTATTTGGGACCTTTCTTATTTCAGTGTTTTATAAACAAATACCCGCTCTGCTCCTTTTGCAAAATACAGAAAGAAAAACCTAACAAACATGGAACCAAAAAGAGAAACTGGCCTTCTTGCATCTCTTTACCTGTATATATTACCATATTCATGTTTGACTTCATTTTTTACAAATAGAAACCTCTTCATTCTGCCACTGTTTGGAAAATTTGGGACTGTTCATTGATGAAGGCAAAATGGTCTGACAGTAGCCTGGTCAATGAGGCCCACAGGGCATTTGGGGCAGTTTTTTTTTAAGGTAACACTAGCTGTTTGAGGCCTTAATACCCACCATCTAACAGCAAGTAGCCAATCTGACTTTTTTTTTTTTTTAACACAATTTACCAATTGGAGTTCCACAAAAGAGAGATTATATTTTTTGACTTATGAACAGCAGGTCAGACATTTCAAAGAAAATTTAGAGAGCAGTAATTTTGAAAATGTACACAGATGAATTTGAAAATAAATATTTCACTGCCTACACAGCTCTATTTAGAATACTGGCTTTAGAAATGTATTCCAGAAGCCTTACCACTTTGCATGACACAGTGTCAGTTCATGCACAATATATTAATGCTTAATTGAAGATAATGTAACTCAGATCAAAGGCATAATTAACAGGCTTGCAGAAACTCTTATGGAGATCAGGATTTTGACTAATAGAAGTCTGGACAAAACTGGTTTGTGAAAGGATCTTGAGACCAGCTGAGCCTTCATCTTTCTGCTCAGCTAATGGTGACAAGACTGGAACTGCTACCAGAGCGGGTGGGCAAGGATTGCCCTCATCTCCGCCATTCACCACCACCCCCTTTTTAAACCAGTACTTCCCTTGTTTGGCTCCCAGTTGGCCTCTGAAGCTGCTAGACTGTAGGGCTCTTGACTATTTCATTGTCTACAACGGGGAGTTAATTTCCATCAGTGTCACGATATCTCTGTGACTCTGGGACCTTTAACTTGAATATGAAGCATGGGAGCTCTGAGTAAGCCTTAGAATGGAGGTTAGCAAATATAGGCCTGTGGGCCAAATCTTGCAGCTTGTATTTTTGAGGGTCCTACAAGTCGTTTACATTTTTAAATGGTTGAAAAAGCCAAAAAAGAATAGCATTTCATGAAACCTGAAGCCATACTCCTTAATCTCACTAACTGTGGCCCCGTTCAGTAGATTTGAGTAGTTCTATATCCTACAAAAGCCTGAAATACTTTCTACCTGGCCTTTTACAGAAAATATTTGATTTAACTCTGGAGTTAGAAGTTTGGGTTTGATCTTTGGGATATCTTTGGGAGGAAGAGCTTGGCTATCTAGCTACTTACTTGTTTTATAGTAAGAGAAAGATAAATGAAGACAAGAAAACTTTTTTTTTTTTTTTAACCTGATGTTGGAAGAAGGCGAGACTTCAAGGGAAACTGATAGAGAATGATGTTACTGGGAGCCAACGCCACAGCATTTTGATGAGAAGATTATTGATTTTTATTATAATCATTACCACCAACAAGATCTAAGTCTCATTTTGATCTTTATTAATGTAATTGTTATCTTCATCAAGATCTAGAACTCATTTGATATTAAAATTTGGTGGAAACAATATAGCGATTCTATCTGACAGCAAGGCCCCAGGGTGTAAACATGAACATAGAGGATCGAGTCACTCATTTACCAATCTATTTATTCACTCATATTAACATTTCTTATATACCTATCGAGAACTGGACCCCACTTTGCACTGGAGTACAGAATTGACTGTTCCTTAGTCCTATGTCAGAGTTGAAGTTGCACAGAGGGAATTAATACAATATAATAAATGCACTAATAGATGTAAACATAGGGAGCTTTGGAAGCATTAGGGAACAGAGCCCTTGAAATGTGACTAAGGCACCTGAAGAACTGAGTTTTAAAATTGTATTTACTTTAAATTCAAATAGCCACACGAGACTAGTGGCTACCGTTTTGGACAATGCAAATAAAGAGCATTTCCATCATTGTAGAAAATCCTGCTGGACAATGCGATTTGAGAATTTTCTTTGGCTTTTGAAACATTTTGGTAAATCTATTCTCCTGATGAAAGATCAAAAAGGCCCCTCCTTTAATGTGGCTTCTTCATATATCCCCAAAGTGTATCTCTCTGAGTCCTTGCTACAAAATAGATTTTCTCCATCTTTCTTTTACTGTATTGCTGTCAGGTCAGGACAGTACTGCAGCAATCGCTGGGAACATCTAACTGCCTCCATTTTCTCCCATGGGGCTTAAGTTTTTCCTCCAAAGAGGGAAAAAAATCCAAAGACCTGGAAGCTTTACTGGGGGAAACTAAGCCAAACTCCCTCCCCCACAGTGAACCACAAGACCCTTTGAAAACTGATGATTATTTTTATTTGTGTCGACTTAAGATGGAAATAAGAACTTCAAATAGGCATTTGAAAAATACCCTTCTCACCAAAAAAGCTTAAATCATTTCCTCTGAAAGTTTCCTTCTATCGAAGGTTGGCTTTGGTCCCACAGACCAGCCTCCTCCTTTCCTCAATCTGAGGGGGAGGAATGTGACCTTGAGTTTCCATTGATACTGCTCTTAGGGTCCCACAAGGGTCCTTGTTCTTTCCATTTCTCTCAGAAGCAAGGACTGGCACACCCTGGTTTCCTGTTGGTTTCTGTAAAAGCCAAATCCTTGAAGTTCATTTCGTGCATCCAAATCCTAATCGTGTGCTTCTCATACCTGCCTCCCAGGTGTGAGCTTTATTGACCTCTGTTGTTAGTCAACAATGATAAAAATAATTGTATTTCCATTTAGATTAATAACAGTAATAATAATAGCATTAAGTCCATTGGCTGAATATGTTGACTGGCCGGGTAAAAGCTTGCCCTTCATCTCTAGCTTAAGATATTGATGAGGTTGACATCAAAGCTTAGCCATCAAGACTTCGGAAGGAGATAGATAGACTCAAATTTAAAAACTATTATTTATCAGTTGTATGACTTTGTCCAAATTTGCTTACTTCTAAACTTTTTCTATAAAATAGCTACCCATCAATGATGTTGGAAGCTTATGTTAAATATAGTTAGATATATTAATTATATATCTACCTCAGGTATATAATCTGACATCTCACACTTAGAATATTGCTTATTCTTGCAGCTGTCGTTCTTATCATCCACATTATGATATTGGTTGTGGCTTATCACTTGTGAGATCCTAGGCTGACCTCCTAAAAAGAATCGGAATGTTCTGTAATGCTGAGACTTTTCAATGGTACTAGATGGATAGAGAATGCCAGTTATCCTCTACCTGCATTTCAGAGCAAATTTAAAATAGTCATATAGCTATCTTGTCATCTTTCGATCTTGCATACGCACCAGATGAATCAAAGACCCCACAGCCGAAGAGTTGATGAGTTGTTGTTCACATCTGCGGGTCCTCTGTACAGAGGTCTATCACTCTTGTGACGGCAGAGTTCTCTGTGCCAGATGAGAAGAACAGATAGGGTATGTGAGGATTATTACTCTGACATCCCCTCCCAGTTACCCTCTCCATACTAAGTAGAAAGTTGGACTATTATTTGCTCTTTGCCTTTGTAGTTATATATGTACCGTGAGGACCAGGGAATACTCTAATTTCCTTGTAACTGCTACTTTTCTTGGGTCTTGATGTGTTGGGAAGGGAAGAATGGATATTAAAGCTGTCTTTTGATGAAGGCTTCTGGTCAGAGTTGACATGCTTCTCTTGGGGACTAAGTAATTTGTTACTCTTCAGTGCTCTGTTCCCTTTTCACCCAGGGTGGTTCTCTTCACACCTGCAGAAGACTTGTTCTTTCACTTCTGTATTAGCACATTATTTACTGAATTTATGAAAAAAGGGACAAATGTTTTCTAACAGCCATCATGATGACTTTGGGACAGACAGGGTAGTTATGTTTCATTAAAAAGCATGGAATTGTCCAACAAAACTTGTGAATGAAACTTGGGAAGTGAAAGGCATTGAGAATAGGAGTTTGGAAATTTATGTTATATTGGGAAAGAATGAGGAAAGCACAAATTGATTCTCCGTTAAAGAGACCAGAAACTAATGTTCCCCAGGCTAGACCCTATTTCATTTCATTTGCAGACACGATGTTTAACATTTTGGGGAGTTCTTTGCAAAGGTGAAACAGTCTGGAGTTTTTCCATCAAAATATCATTTTCCAGCTTCTCAAAAAAATAATAATCAGGAGCTCAAGCGGCATTCCTATATAGCACCAATTGTGTAGAGCTGAGAAATCCTGCCCCTTTCTCCCTTGCCATGGTCTTCCATTAGCCTGCTAGTTATAACTGGTTTCAGTTATCAACCTGTCTGCTGTAGATCTCTCTTCTCAGGGGCCAGAAGCTTCACTAACAGATTGAACATAGAGTCTGGAAGGGCTTCTCTGCTCTGTAACAGGCCGACTACAGCCCAGGGATTTGGGAATTCTGGGTTCTTTATATCTGTGCACTCTGATGATAGATTTGATGTCTTGCTATAACTGGCTGCCAATGTGAAAATGGGAACTCTGCTTTCTTAACTAGGACTCTGTGTGTGAGGATTCCCATATGGCAAAGATGATACACATTTTCCCTTGTGAGGTCTAGATACTCTGTTAACCCAGAGCTTAGTGTCCTAAAACAACAATGTTAACATTTATTATCTCACATATCTTCTGTAGGCTAGAACTACGAGAGTGACTTAGCGAGTAGTCTGGCTCCTAGTCTCTCAAGAGATTATAGTTAAAATGTGACTCTGGAGCTTGACTAGGTCTGGAGGATCCATTTCCAAGATGGCTCACTCATGCAGCTTTTGGCAGGAGTCCTCAGGTCCCCATGATGAAGACCTGTACATAGGGTTGCTTAAGTGTGTCATCACGTGGCAGCTGGCTTCCCCAGAGTGATCTGAGTCTTTGGGGACCTAGCTTTGGACATCACATATTATTACTTATGCTATATTTATTGGTCACAGAGACCAGTCTTGACATTATGTTGGAGGAGACTACACAAACCGTGAATACCAAGTGGTGGGAATCTTTGGGGCTGTCTTGGAAGCTGGGTTCTACCAGTACTAACCTTCCTAATGGCCCAATCTCAAGCTATTGTGTCAGTGAGCCAATGTAACAGGTAGTAATGTGACACATCCCTCAGCTGTGTTAGAAAAAAGGTTAAAAGCAATCATGTGGCCTGAGCACTGGTACACTGTTTGTTCAAAGCCATTGGTGAAATTATTGTTCACCTCATTAAAAGATTTTCTAGTGACTAATAAGAAAGAAAGGTTGGCTAAGGAAGAGACGAATTGCATCACGATATTTGAGGAATTAGACTTCTTTCTCAAGTTCTACAAATTTCCTCCAGTCTTTCCCCCACAAACATTGAGAGGCCACATATCCTCAAAGCTGTGAGACCTGAGAAGATAATCTGCAAGTGATTTTAGGACAAAATAAGTAGCTCATTATTTCTATCCACCTGCCCCTCCGGTCTCTTAGAGGTCACTGGCCTTAGTGGAATGATTTTGTTTGTGCCATGGCCAGTTAAGTAGGTAGGTCATGAGATGGAAAGAAGAGCAAGTCTTTTCAGAGACTTGAATAAATAGATGTTCATGAGATTCCTTGGTCAACATCTGAGAAATAATTGGGGGGCTGCACTGCTCCTCTACCAGGAGCCTTGGCATGACAGGGTCCCTGAACTCACAGAGCTTATATTCTTAGGGATGTTAACTCAATAAGCAAAAGAGGAAGTAATCAGCAGATGTCAAGCGATGATGAAAACTAGTAAGAAACCAAAGCTGGCTAATATATAGATAGTAGTAATGAGATTCCCATGTTCAGTTGGTCAGCTAGGGAAGACCTCTGTGAGAAAGGGACTGTTAAGTAGAGACCTCGACTGAGTGAGACATTGAGTCTTGCAAGTATCTGGAAAAAGAAGATTTCAGATGGAGGCAATAACAAGTGGAAAAGCCCTGAGACAGAAACACACTTGGCTGCACTTTCCACCATTCATAGGGGCTCCATCCATTCATCGGTGCACTACTTCTAGTTGACCGCATCGCTGTCTTGGCCATCTTCTTGTAGTCCTGGCTTTACCCTCTTCTTTAAAGAAATACTCTTTCATGCTACACAAGATTCATTCGGGAAGCACATTATGCTGTGGTGAGTTTTTGTGTATTTCCCCTTTTTCTCCCCACAGAGATTTTTATAAAATTTATGTATGCAAACAGGTATTTTTGTTTGTTTCACTTGAGTTGCTTTTGCATAATGTAACAAGCCCATGATTTCACATGTACAGTAATTCATAGAAAGTGATAGTCATCTTGCTTAGACACCTTAGTTCTCAAAACTAGCTTGCTAAATATAGTACCTTCTAAGACCCATATAAGGTGCCATAAAAAAAAGAAAAAATAAAGGTCAAAGTTTCCCCACCCACGAATTTGGTTATAAAAACAGCAAAGCAGGGTTTTTCTGAACTTGAATCAGTAAATTTTTAATTTAAATAGTATCCTGTTTTGACAATGTGCTAAAACCACAGCAGTCTCAGAGAGCTACTGCTAAGCTTTTGTCAATACCTGCTGGCATCTCAACAGGAAACTTGGGATGGCTTTTGTTGTCATTTTGTAATACACTGACAAGGAATGCGTGCCCTTATTTGTTGCATCCGGGAAATGGACAGAATAGCTCTAGTGCAGCTTGAGCCTGTTTACGTTAACTTTACTATGTTGCGTAACCTTTTGCCGTACCAAACCCACGCTGCTTCTTTGGTTCACTTAAGCGACATTAGATTTCTGCCTTTACAAAGCAGGCTTCCAGAGTGAGACGTGACGTGATGTCATACAAGCTCTCTTACCCGACCCAGCAAGGAGAAAACTGACTGAGCCTGCAACCTTTTCCGATCTTGGTCTTGTGATCCAATCGGTGGTACAGTTCGGGCCAGGCTGGGGTGGGGGGAACCTCCCAGTTCTTGAACAGCCTGGACCCTCCTGTAGAAATCCGAGGCACTATAGGACCTCTCTGTTGGAGTTCATTCCCGATTCTCTTTTCTGGCAGTTTGTTGCATGTTGAATAGTAAGTTGCATTTTACTGTAAAGGTGACTGCATTTTTCTTATGGGGCCTTCAGGGTAAACAGCCGTTAGTTTCTATCTGTGAACACACATGTAGCTTGTGTTTGGGTAGGGTGCCCAGTGTTTCCAAAGTCATTATTTTTCTGTAATGTTTATGCTCCGTGGTTGTGCAGAAATAGATGCTATGCCCCAGTGCCGGACTGAGAGCTCGCCTGTAATTCCAGCTGAATGTGTCACAGTTGAAAGTAGACCAGAGTGGGAACAAGTGACGGATCAAGCAAATAGCTTTTAATTCTACATAAATGGGTTTTCTGCTTTGCTCTGGGGCAGAAGTCTGCAGCCCAGGGTCACGTTAGATGTCACTCCTGTTGTGGAAGAGGAACCTTCTAGGTGAGTGTCTGGCAAGACAGAACTCAGGGTTTTGGTCCCTGCCTCTCACTGACGGACTCGGAGGGATCAAAGATGACTTGTCTGGATGGGGATTGCAGCCCTCTCTCTCTACCAGCCGGAGAAACTGAAGATCACAAAAGGCAACAACTATTCCAGATTCTCCAAGGATAAAATTAGCATAACATTTTTTTTTAAATGTGCCCTCCTTCCCCCCACCCCACTTTCTTCCTAATAAATTGCATAATAGTGACATGGGTATGTTGCATCATCACATAAGGATGGATTAGAAGATTCTCTTTTAGGCAAGGCTCACAAATTTTGTTAATATGGAATTAACTGCCAGCCCTCCGTGGGGAAGCTAGAAGCGCTAGGGCATGATGAGGGAGGGAAGAACCTTCTTTCTGCATCTTGCCCAAAACCAAAGAGGTCTGAGAGGTCAATTGCCCACATGAGGCACTACTCCCAGGTTAAAGAATGCAGTCATGAAGGATTTCAATCTGATATTTTTAGTTCAAATTTCAGAATTGTTGCCCAGCACCGCCAAAAGTATTCACCCAGGCTTGAGTGGCACAGGGGACTCTGAATCCTAACCCGCCACTGTCAACCTTGGGCAAGATGTTTAACCTTCTCACATTCGTTCTTGTGCCTATGAAATTCCTGTAAGTGATACCACCTCGCAAGCTCTTAAAGCAGGACCAAATGAAGACATAAAGCCAAGACACCCAACATGAGACACATACTCACTAACAAAGATGCTAGTAATGTTATCAGAGCTCGATAGAATTGTTTAGGATGACTTCAAAACACCAGCTTAAAATTCATATTCATTATTAGTAAAAATCTGAAGCCATAGGACCTCACCAAACTTTGGCTAGAATTTCATAGTAACAGGACCATACATGCTGAATATTAATTAGTTGAAGTGAAAAAGTTCAATGGGAGAAGAAAAGATTCACTCCTAGCCATTGATGAGCTGGAGAGAAAATATAACGGCCTAAAAAAGAGTGGATTTTGACAAGATCATTGAATTAAATAAATAAGCCACTAAGGAAAAACAACTTACTGTATTCCCAAATCCGTATGTTTAAACAATGATTGTAAATTTTAAAATACAATTTTATAAAGGAGAAAGCAAAGCCTTGTAAAAAAAAAATTAACACTATTGAATGGGAGGTTAATCCATTAAAAACCTATCCTTTTAAAATGGCCTGGTCTCAGTGAGTGATTTCAAACATCATGGCTACACAGCGGACAATTTGAAATGGGCCACAATGAAGGCAGAATGTATTTTCCTAGGCTGTATGGATTACAGTACAGTGGTTCCTAACATATTTGGTAAATCATTTATTGCCACCCTCCATAAATGTATGATTGTCACAGTTTGGCAGATGGGACCTAGGAAGACAGGGAAACTTTATTGGCTAATTTAGAAAGAAGGGAGAAATAGACCCATGAGTAAGGAATCAGAGCAGTGTTTGTGTAAAAGGAAGGAAGGATGGTAAAAGAATTTTGAGTGAAATCCCATTAGACCAAAAAGTCTTCATTTTACTTTCATCATGAGACCCTGGGGGTATTTCCTTGTATTTTTGTTTTTTTTAAGAGGGTGAAAATGTCTTGAAGAAATTCCCAGGGCCTCTGTCTAGAAGATACTTTACTTAATTGTAAAGTGATGCTTCAGGCCTACCCTGATAAGAAACTTGTAAATAAGGGTAATTGAAAGAAAGATGCACATGTGTTGAATTGAAACCTAGTGATTGATGCGTGGCTGGGACAGTTTGAGTATAATTAGGCTTGACTTGGGGAATCCCTTCCAGAAAGGCAGCACATGAACCAAGATTTGCGACTGCCATCATGTGCTTTGTAATACGGTGTTTCTCTTTTGCTGGGCTTTTCAAAGTCGATTGGAAGTATTAATATAACTACTTCCTAATCTCCTTCTGGAAAGAGGTACCTGTATTAGTCAGAACCTTTCTGCATGTAAATGTCAAAACCCAATTCAGACTGGCTAATGAAGGGGTCGTGGGCTTGAAAGTTCCACAGTGAGCCTAGCCTCACACACAGCTGGGACCAGGCACTCAGATAATGTCACCAGGACTTGGTCTAGCTCCATTTGTTTTCTGTTCTGCTTTCTTTTTATGTTAGTTTTAATCTTTGTCAGATTCCCCCCATGCTGAGGCAAGATGGCTTCTGAGAGCCCCAGATTCACATTTGTACAGCTAAGCAACCCCTGCAGAAAGAAAGAATATCTCTTCCTCAGTAATTCTAACAAAAGTCTGAATTGACTGAATGACGTGAGTCATCTACACTTGATCCAGTCACTGTGGACTAGGGGATAGGAATAGGCTCATTGGCTGGGCCGAGCCATGTGCCCACCTCCCGATTCCCCTGGCTAGAGCTGGTTCCATTGAATTCACATACATCTAGAATACACAAGGGCTAAGTAGTTGTACCTAGTTTTCCTTTAAGAAGATAGATAAATGGATGTCCCGTAGACATTTTGCCCTGGGTCAATCTTAAAGAGGATAAGGCATGCCATGTTTTTAGTGTTCAGCCAGTCAGCAGGTATCATGGAAAAATCATTTCCCTAAGAGTCGAACAACTTGACATTCAATCCAAACTCTGTGTCTTGCTCCTTGTAAAGCTTGGGAGAACAGTATAATACATTTCCTAGGACTTAGTGTCCTCCTCAGAAACAAGAGTCAGTTGGCCAAAAATATTTCGGCAAGTTCGTGTTGCTGGAAAAAGTCCATGCTTCACAGTTCATCTTTGTAGTGATTTTCATATTGTACCCATTTCATAAACTGGTATGTTCTAGATGTTCCACTTCGTCTGGTGGAATTTTCTACAGTGGTGGAGTGTTCTGTGTCTGCACATGGTAGTTACTGGCCACTTTGGCTATTGGGCAGTTCAAATGTGGCTAGTATGATGGAGAAACTGAATTTTAAATTTTATTTTATTAGAATGAATTCATACACAATTAGCTACATGTGACTCATGTGTAGCCTATTGGACAGCTCAGCTCTAGATTAATGGCCAAATACAGTCACGTGATTTTGGACAAGCGACAGAAGATGAGTTAAATCTTGATGTCCTGTGCCCTTAGGAGTGCTGATTAAGTGCAGTTTTCACTGATAATTTGCAGTTAAAATTAAAAAACACCGCTCATTCCAACAAACACAGAAAGACTGTTGTCTCCTTACGTATCCCCACCACCACCAAAAAAATTGTTAAATGTCGTTGGTTGATTATTTTAGCTTTCGTGGTTCCTCATGTCTCTGCCCTACCAGGTGATGTGAAGCAATGGAAAGAATGCTTTGTTAGGAGTAAGAAGTTTGGGGTTCTAGTGTTGGTTCTGCCAGTAACTGCTTAGATGTCTGACCTTTGGCTAGTCATTTTTCCTTCTTGGGTATGAGTTTTCTCACCTGGAAAATGAGGGGGTGGGATTAAAATGATCTCTTAATCTATTCCAGAGAAAAGTTTCAGTGATTCTCAGGTTTTTTTCTTCATTCTCATGGCCAGGATGGTGGCTGAGAGTTTTCCTTATGTAGTCACAGTTGGGACAGTGGATTTTAAGAACTAGGAGCTACCTGGGACCATTTCTACAAATGAATTGTGGAGTGTCGTAACACTTCTCAAATTCCCACTGGACCCAAAAGAACCCTGAAAAAAGTCCATTTTTGCTTCGGTGTTGTTGACTGTTCTCATCCAAGATCAATCGAGAAGAAAATGAGGAACAGGTAGCATCAAACAAAGCATACCTAATTTAAAAGTTAGTTTTGTTGGAGGCGGCCTGGTTGTGCTCTTTCCTGAGTTGAAAATGCTTCAGAGAAGGTGTTGGGAGATGGGCCAAAGAACGCTGAGTGAGGGACAGAGGTTATCCCAGGTGAGCTTGGGAATGTAGTTCATCATATAAAATCATAACTTCTCTCTGGTAAACCCAAAAAGGGAAATTCAGAGAGGTAAGACTTTCTTTGGTACCAGGGAAGTTAGAGTTAAAGAAGGATGTTCAGAGTGACTTCATCTGGAGAAGGTTGGATTTTGAAGGAGGAGATGAATCACAAATGAAGAGAAAGAGGAAAGAACATTGGCCAGATTTGCAAGAGCAGGTAGGAGGATTTGAAGTGTTCCAAAGGACAGTGTGGTAGGATGTGTCAAACCAGTACAGAGGGAGCGAGGCATCAGCTGGGACTGAAAAGAAACAAGATGTTTATTTGGTGATTTAATTTTGATGTTTGGTAATGACATGTGCTAATGGTGGTGTTATCGTGTGATGAGGCGGCGGAGTTAAAATGTGTACTCATGTGGCCATACTTCTGAATTCCCATTGTAAATAAAAGCTCCTGTGCCCTGTCTCCGCAGGATCATTCAGACACAGTTGCATCTTGTAGCTTTATTTTTATTTTTTAACTGGCTATCTTTATGTATGGGAACAGTCATCTCCAGAGATTCATTTTCATTTCAAAAAACTTCCAAAGGTGTTAATTGCATTTTTCAAAACTCTTATGTAATTATTTAAAATTATTCTACCGGCACCATAAATCAGAACTTTTCCCATTATATCGCCAAGGAACATTTATGACCTGTTTAGACAGTTTTGATTTATAGGTTTAGGAAACAAGAATATAGAAACCATTGCCAGGTTTTAATTTGGAAATTTCCTTAGCCTCGTCTGTTTCTGTGGAAAGGGGAGAAAGAAAGCTGGTAGGAGACATGCTTGGGGAGATGTGGCCCCCACTAGTAATACGAAGAGGCGCACCACCCCCCTTGAAGTCCTGGTTTGAAGTGAGCGATTAATGTGTCTTTCACATGTTGTATAGTTTTTGTAGGCATTACTTTTTAAGGGCTGGTTCTATGTAACATGGTACCTAATTCTGATTGAGTTATTTAACATTCTGGACATCAGTTTCCTAACCAATAAAATGTAGATTAATACTAGGATCTCTTCACTGAATTGTGGTTAAGATTAAGTAAGTTCGCTCATTGATGCATCAAGAACATTTGTTTATGAAGGTACCTACTGAGATCCAGGCAGCATATTAGGTGCCAAGTGAGATTGGCAGGAGGAACCTGACCTCTCGGAGTCCTTTCAGTTTGGAACAGGTGATAAATGTGAATAATCCCTAACATGTAATAGGCGTTGGTAATTGTCAAATAGTAACTGTAGCACTCTGCTTTAGATGTTATGAAACCCTGGAAGGCACAAACTTAGCAAACTGGTCATAACACATGTCACATTACATGATTCGAGGGATTTAGAGATGACAAAAATTGTGTGTGTCTGAGAAGGATGAGGAAGAGTTAATATTTTTAAGAATCATGATACACACACACACACAAAGTGGTCTCAGCTGGCTGAAATTCTGAATCAGAATGAAAAAGATCTTTAATGGGAATGAATGCAAAGTGCAGACCACCATGTAAGTGTGGAATGAGAGCTCCAATTAATAGTAGTTTATGTGACAGTTAGTTAGGGGATACTTGTGAAATCAGTAGGAGCCAGTCGTGACCTGGTAGGGGCTGAGGACACCAAGAACGGAATTGAGTCTCTGTCCTCCTCTGGGTAAAGCAGATGGCACCTGACCTGCCATGCTCATTTCTAGATGCTACTACATTCGAAGGCGGTTGTGGCCTTGTCTCTCACGCATCAGATGCTGGCTATGTGTTTGAAACAAAACCAGAACCTAGGTAGCTTTAAAGGGAAGGGACAAGACCAAGGTGGTGCAGCTGTGGCAGAAAAGGACAAGAGTGATTATGGGACAGGGATAAATCGCTTCAGCTCTTGGGATTAACTTGGCTCCCAGGTCTGTGATTCTGAGGATCCAGGTGACAAGAGAGAAGCAGAGGTCATGCCAGCTAATCCATCTTCTACTTCTGAAGGAGAGTGTGGGCTGTGCCCTTTCTGTAGGTTTTCCCTAATCCTTCTCTTTCTTCCTTGTGTCAGGCAAGAGGCATCAGAGGCAGAGCACAATGGAGTTGGGGATACTTTGAGCAATGAAAAATCCAGTTTAAGGCTGTTCAGGTGCTGACAGCAGCTAGGGAAAGTCTTATCTCCAGTCTTATCTCCATTCAGGATTGTTTTCATGTGACCAAATTAGCAAGACAAATGAAAGATAGATGACCTTTTAAAAATCTGGGTATCTATCTCGCTTTACCGTAGTAGGTGTAGTTGTGGTATCCTTAGTGACTTGAGTTTACTCACAGTGGTAAAACCTAAAGTGATTTGCAAGATCCTTAAATCATACTTTGTATTTAGTTTGTTTTTTTTCAAAACGAAAGAATCTCCTTGATCATTGATTTCTGTAAATGGAGTGTATTTTTTTGCAAGTGAGGTCACTCAATTATAAAATTGTCATCAATAAGATTTTCTCCAAAATAATAATAATAATAATAATAATAATATTATTATTATTATTATTATTTTCTCCCCTCAGCTGGCAAAACAGAAATGCTTTCCTTTGTTGAACATGCACATTACATATAGAGGTGCGTTAAAGGAAAAACTGAGGCCTATTATAATTATTAAGAGTTCATTTGAACAAAAAATCAACTTGAATTGGGCAGCACCCCCAGACATGTAGCAAACAGAAAGGAGCTCCAAGGACCGGTACAAAAGGAACGACTTTTACAGGCAGATGGGAGTGGGAACATGGAAAAAGTGGATTGGTTATTGCAGGGTACTTTCCTTTAGGGGACGGCAGGAGTCCATTAGACAGATGACCTAACTAGTGCTGATCAGATGACTCCTGTGTTGACTGGTTTAAGACTCCATTTCTGGAGAGCTGAAACTGTAATTAAGTCTCAGTTTGATGACATGGAGCTTAGCAAAAGTGAGTCCATCTGAGGCCTGCTTTGATTTTTTTGTTTTGTTTTATTTTTTCAGTTACCCCTTTTGATCAGATTTTCAGCCTAAGAGAGGAGATCAAAATTTAAGGCCTTGGTGATACTCCCCGCCCTGGAGTTACTGCATTTTTTTGTTATTTTTTGTGGGTGTCTTTTTTTCTTTTTTCTTTCTTTTTCTTTTTCTTCTCCCCCGTACTCCTCTACTTCAAATTTCTGTGTGGTATTCACAGGTCATAATGCCTTTTTGCTGCCTCTCTTTCTAGTAGTCACAGGTCATGACATTAGGTTCACATTCTGTAAGTTGGCCATTCTCTTCACTCCTTGGCTGGTGTTCTGGGCTTTAGGGAGATCATTTGCTTGGTAGTCAGTGGCTGTGAACATGCACATCAAGCTGTTGAGAGAATACAGCATATCAGGGAGACTGCTGTGATCATTATAAGCAGGCAGATTCCCAATATCTACAATGTTCTTTGGAGCCCCTGGCCTCCAAGACCTAAACTAGTCAGAATCAAACAAGTAAAATAAAGACCTTGTTGAAGGAGTCACTTTGTTAAGCCAACTAGCTTGTTCAGTGATCTCATGTGGCTGAGTCTCAACTTCCCCACAAGCATTAATCCAAGTGCAGTAAGCAGTATTGGCTCCAGCATGAATATCGCCTTACTCAGCTGAAAGATAACCAAGGACTATCCTATTATCAAGAACAACCTGGGTGAGAGTCTGAGGATTTTTGTTGGGCAGGTATTCTGTTAGCAGTAGGTTCAGGGATGGTTGCCAGAGATAAGGAGCATTGGATTCCCATGCAGTAACTGAAATTTAAAAAAACAAGGAGCAAAAAAGCAAAAGGAATAAAGCCTTCATATTGAAGGTAAAGATCTTGATCTATGAACATAGAAGAACTGTCCACATCAAGATGCCATCTGCTTCTGAGAAGGAACCTCCTAAGTCAGTAAGTCTAGATCTCTGGCTGGTGTGCCATTCCAAGAGTCTGGAGGAACTCTTTTAATTGGGAGATGAAGACCCAAGTTTCAAGTCCTTGAAATTCGACTGCCATTCGGGTTGTGGGACAGACCTGGTACTATACCTTCCAAGGAGATTTTTTTTGTTTTTTTTTTAAAGAAAAAAAAGGGAAAGTAAATGTTTAAATAAGTATATTTGACGAAATCACCTTAAATCACAGATGGCTTAAGAGAAAAAGATTTCCTTAAATGGCAGGGTGGGGGGAGCCTTCAGGAACTAGCAATGTTTTAAAGAAAAAATTGAAAAAAAAATTGTAAAAAAAAAAAATATATATATATACATGTAAATATATATGTATAAAAATATACATATATATAAAATCATCCTTATCACTTTCATTCAACCCATATTATTCTTATTCTGTTTGAATCCAGTTTTTCATTAGTTCTAGAAATTCTTACCCATTTCAGTTTTATGACCTTGAAGTTATCAGAAACCTATATTTTAGAGTACTTTTCTATGAATCTTTCAGAAGATAAAACACTTGGCAAAAGCATTAGAGTAAAACAATAACTGTCTGGAAATGACAAAAAAGACTTAAAAATTCCCCTGGTTAAAGATCTGCTGAGAGTTCATTATAACAGAATTGACAAAGAAATTTGGTTATTTCTGTGACACACAACATTTTAAGATAACTGCAATTACAACTGATAACATTATACAGGACATATCAGATTTCTAGGAATTTCACACAATTTCTAGAACACTTAATAACATGCATCCATACAAATATAAGCTAAGAAGGTTTAATATCACTTCTCATTTGATAATGCTTCCCATGTAATTTGATATGTTAAATAAACCTAATTAGTTTAATATCTCTTTTTATATGGCAAGAGAAGAAATCTTCTGAAATACTCCAGGGACCTGCCATAAAATGCCAAAGTTAGTTTGAGGTCAGAAGACTTCATTTAGGGGGATCCCTGGGTGGCTCAGCGGTTTAACACCTGCCTTTGGCCCAGGGCGTGATCTTGGAGTCCCGGTATCAAGTCCCACATCGGGCTCCCTGCATGGAGCCTGCTCCTCCCTCTGCCTGTGTCTCAGCCTCTCTCTCTCTCTCTCTCTCTCTCTCTCTCTCTCTCTGTCTCTTATGAATAAATAAATAAAATCTTAAAAAAAAAAAAAAAGACTTCATTTAGAATTTGTTTCTGGGGATTCTGTCCAAACCTCAAAAGGTTTGAACATTTGACTAAATAGGATCACAGATCATTATGAAATAATACTAAATTATTATCTATGTAACAAAAGTAATAGTAGAAGGGGTTAACATAAATACAGAAGGTTACATACTTGAGAGCAAAACTTAGCTCTCTTAATATTGAGAAGACTTCATTTTCTTAAGTAAATCAAAGACCTGATAGAGACAATGTGAAGCATAGTAAATCGTTTTGTAAGACACAAAATATTTACTTTCCAGGTAGATAACTTAAAAAGTAAAGAAAACCTTTCTCAATATTCTATCAAAAGCAGACCAACAGGGATCCCTGGGTGGCGCAGCGGTTTGGCGCCTGCCTTTGGCCCAGGGCGCGATCCTGGAGACCCGGGATCGAATCCCACGTCAGGCTCCCTATATGGAGCCTGCTTCTCCCTCTGCCTGTGTCTCTGCCTCTCTCTCTCTCTCTCTCTCTCTCTCTCTCTCTGTGTGTGTGTGACTACCATGAATAAATAAATAAAATCTTTAAAAAAAAAAAAAAAGCAGACCAACAGTCCAAGAAAACTTTGTAGTTTTAGCAGATGAAAGACAAGTAAATTTTGGTTTTACAGAAGTACATTTTTGATATTATAGTGTGGTGGGTTTTTTTAAAATTTTTTTTTATTTATTCATGAGAGACAGAGAGAGAGAAACAGAGACATAGGCAGAGGGAGAAGCAGGCTTCCTGTGGGGCCACCCCAGTACCTCAACCTGAACCAAAGGCAGACACTCAACCACTGAGCCGCCCAAGTACCCCTATTATTATAGTGTGTTTTTAAAAACTTTATTATTTCTAGTTTAAATTACATATATTATTTTAAATTCTTTTTCTTAAGATCTATTTATTTATTTGAGAGAGAGCGCACACACATGAATAGGGGGAAGGGATAGAAGGAGAGAATATCCAAGCAGACTCCTGCTGAGAGTGGTGCCCGACAGGGGTCTTGATCCCATGACCCATGAGATCAGGACCTGAGCCAAAATCAAGAGTCAGATGCTTAACTGACTGAGCCACCAACGACCCCCAGAATTCTTCACACGTAGAATTCTTAATTCTCAGTGAAAACTGAGAGTTGTAGATTGACAACTGTATAAAAATTTAATCATTTCAAGAAGTATATTCTTCCTAATAGTTAATTTTCCAATGTGGCAGCATGCATGTTTATAAATAGACCCAACTATCTTTAGTTTTTCTGCAAAACAAAGCAAAAGCACATAAACTTGTATTTAGTAATTAATGGTTCAGTATTTTATCTTATTTGAAAATGATCTGGGGATCCCTGGGTGGCTCAACAGTTTGGCGCCTGCCTTCGGCCCAGGGCGTGATCCTGGAGTCCCGGGATCGAGTCCTGTGTTGGGCTCCCTGCATGGAGCCTGCTTCTCCTTCTTCCTGTGTCTCTGCCTCTCTCTCTGTGTGCCTCATGAATAAATAAATAAATAAATAAATAAATAAATAAATATTTAAAAAAATAAAGAAAATGATATAAGTAGCCAATAAGTATTTATTATTTAACTCAACTCAGTATAACTTTAAAGTTTCAAGTCACCAGGAAGATTTTGAAAGCTATTTTTAAGTGGACTTTCATAAAGCATAATTATTGTTGAAAAGTTCCTTTCTAAAAAGAAAAAAAAAAAAGAAAAGTTCCTTTCTAAGTTTTATCTTATATGTATATTTAATTTACTTGTTCTTAACAATTATGTTTAGAGTAATCATGAAAATTTCATGAGACATTAAACAGCTAACCATCATCCTAAGTTCTCTTCCTCACTGACAGATTCTCTGAGATACATTAGCTTATTTGAATTTTAGTGAACCTAAGTAAAATAAAAATAGTATATTTAATGCTGGTGACTCTAAAGATATGCCTGTCTTAATTAGACCAGCGAAGTTACACTAGTTTTTGTTTTTGTTTTTTCTTCCCTGGAGATCATGCTAGATCATATGAACTTGAAAAACATTTGGGTTCGTTGCCATACTTCTGAGAGAATACTTGATTTATATAAATACTTCTTTGTCTTTAAGCCAATTAAGTAGATAGAGGTCTTTACAAATAAATTTGGCTTTATGATCTGGAGGTAGAAAAAATATCACATATTTATAACATACATACATGGACATACATAGACAGATCTTATAGCTTACATTGTAGCTAGGGGAGAAGGCCTAATTCAGCCTGTGAATATCAGCTTCCAATTTGGCCAAATTCTAGCCATAAAGTTACTTATACAAAACAAAAATCCCCTCAAGCACCTTGTGAGATTTCAGCTGGGACAAACTGTATTCCTGGCTATACTGAACACTCCCTTGGACCAAAATGTATCCCAAAGAAGGTGCAGAAGGTACAATCTTCTCAAGATCCAGAGTCACTCCTAAAGACAACCAAAAGAAAGAAACACTTAGACAATCCCCCTGAGAGCTGGCAACAGTCAGTAAGACCCCGGCTAGGCTGCAAATAGAGTGCAATCCACATTTCTGCAGCCAAATTTTGGAGGTCCTCCAGCCCTGTGGTTGCCCAGCCAAGTTCTCAGGACACAAAACAAGACAAACAAGGAGGCAGTAGCTGTCCCTAGGAGAGAAAGGATTATAACCAGTGGGTACTTCAAAGCAAATTCAGAAGTCACAGTTCAAAGATCTAATTCTTACATATGTTTTTTGCCTGCCAATATGAATTTTGAAAGGAAGGGACAATGAAATTTTACTTTCCTCGCTCAACCAGGCATCCCAGAGATACGGGAAAACTGACCCTCTTAAGAATTCTCACCCTTTGTCAGCCTCTGCCAGTATTCCCAGGATCCCCTCTGTTCTGGAGGAAGTAGGGGGTTCTGGTAGGTCTCGTCCTAATCACCAGAAACTGTAGAGTGTGAGAGGTGATTTTTCCATTTATTTTTTTATACTGAGTACTTGGGCATGATGCCTTTTTCTCTAAGACACCTTCATAAATGGATAAAGTTTAAAGTTGTCCACCGTGGCCTTTATAACTCAGCACTATCTTTGGTAAGGTTAATTCACTTGTTCAGCCTTAAAACAAAATTTTATTCACCTAAGGTCTCACATTGGACCTAGTCCAGCTGAAGCCATACCCAGTCTGTCCCCAGACCCAATCTGCTTTCCAAGTTGGACCCAGTCTGGCCCCAAAACCTTCAGTCCGGTTTCTAAGTCAGACCCGGTCTGGCTCTGGCTAGTTTCTGGACCTGGTCTAGGAAAAGCAATGTTCAAATAATACCTGAAATTCATAACATGAAAACTGTAGAGCTAGGATCTCAGATGAACTTACCCACCTCCTCTAGAGGCTGAGAGAAAGTAGCAAGCCCAGGGAGCTCAGCAGTACCCATGTCTCATTGCTAACTGCTCCTGAGGATTATGGGCAGAGGGGTCTCCTTCAAATCCCTCTTCTGATAGAACTGTTAAAAGATAAACTGAGGCATATTAAAAATTTTAAGAGTTTATTTGAGCAGAAATCAATTTGAATTGGGTAACATCCAGTCTAGTGGATAGAAAGGAGCTCCAAGGAGTTACACAAAATGAAAGGCTTTTATAGGCAGAAGAGAACAGGAACAAGGGATTTAGACAAGGAAAAAAGCAAGGTGCTTCCTGCCAAGTTCTTTCCTTTGGGGGATGGCAGGGTCTATCAGGCAGATTACTTGACAAGTGCTGGTCAGGTGATTCCTGATAGACTGGTTTAAGATTCCAAGAGCCGAAACTGTAGCTAAGTCTCAGTAAGGTGGTGTGGAGCTTAGCATACGCAACTCCATTTTGGGCCTGTTGTCTTGCCTTGTTTTTCAATAGATGCTATTATTTCACATGTACCTAGTTACTTCTTCCTTAGCACTTTGCTAGATACCACAACTAGAGAAAAATAAAAGAATGCAGAATTTGTCTCTTGGAGTTTATAGTTTAGAGAGAGTATAATGTGTGAAACATAAATGAAATGCAAAAGAAGGGGAGAGGAAAGAAGCCATTAACTCATTCACTTGTTTATTCATTTGTTTATAAATCAATCAGATATTTGTTAAGGGGCCCTTACGTACAGGGCCCTTTTTTTTGACATTTGATGAGCTAATGCAACATTTGATAGACTGCAGAAATTACTGGCATAGACTGTGAATGCTGCAGTTCGTTAGAACTGTACTACATGTACTACCCCAAATTGAGTTCCTATAGTGGTGACATTGGCCAAGCGAAGTGGAGTAAACTTTTGCACTCTCTTGCGTGTGTGTGTGTGTGTGTGTGTGTGTGTTTCTGTCGAGGAGCATAATTTGCCTGATGGAGGAATGGTTTTTGTATAGACTTGGCTCCTTTCTCCTCGAACATTCAGTTTGCGGAAGTAGACGGGACGTCAGTTGTCCTTTCTACCCCTTCTTCCTTGAAAAGGAGCAAGTGAGTGAATAGAAATTAACAAGCGCGCCTTCGCCCCGCACAGCGAGGCTGCCCTCAGAGAAAGCTCACTGAGACTAGACCTCATGGTCCAGTGATTGGAGCCTCGCTGCCAAGAGGGAGTGATGAGTGAAAGACCAGTGGAGGTCCTGTCTGTGCTGGTCTTGTGAAAGTTCATTTCCTGTCCTCCGGGATTAGTGTAAATCCTTAATGTTTTCCTGTATGGATGGGAATTCTCTTCATGCTTTGGTTCTAACTAATTGCATAATAAGATATCCATATCTGACACAATGTTATTTAAATGTTTTCATGACCAAAATACCGAATCCTTGAGTCCATGCTTCGTAACATTATGCTAGTGGTTCCGAAACCCCGGTTATAATATGGACTCATCTTCTGGAAAATTGCAGAGGCATATCACAGATTCACTCAATCAAAATCTTGGGGTCAGAAACTTCAGAATCACAGGGTGAGAGCATGCCAGGATAGGAATAAAGAACCTCAAATTCTGCAAACTTAAGGGATGTGTGTGTGTCTTTGAGTTAGCTAAAGTCAAGGCTAAAAGAGATCATGTTAAATATTGGCCATGATATAGATGCAGAACAGAGACCATGCGCAAAACAGGAAGAATGGGAGAGGAAGAACTGAATAAATTTTTGAGATAGGAGGAACAGGTAAAATTGGGGGAATCACGGAAAACTGATCTCAGAGGAAAGGAGATATAGTGTGAATTATAATCGCCCCAGCCCTTGCAAGTACTTCACAGTTCCCTGATGTGTAACCTCCCTCGTGAACACTTGCACATTCTGTTCCCAATAGCTGAAAATGTCTCCCCTGCACTGCCTGCCCTACTACCTGGGACAGAGCTTTATCCTTAAATATCCAGCCCAGTCTTTGTCTTACAAGTCCCCTTTCCGCTATGCCCAGGAAGGAAACCCTCTTCTTTACTCCCTGCCCATGTATCTTTTTTTTTCAAATTCAACGAATCATGAAATTATGGGTGGTGGTATGCCTTGAGCTCTGGAAGCACTAACATTGGGTTCTGTTCCTTACTTTGGATAGTGTAAACATTGGAAACTTTGAAAAGAACCTTAAAAATCCACTTATTGGGTCATTACAATTGAGTGCGAGCTGAGTAATCTCTGGAGCATGGAATGCAAACGCTCTCCTTCCCAGAGACGATAGTAGCAAAATATTGTATAATCATAGGGTTGAGGGTTCCATAAATTAGGTCTCATGTCAGCTGACCCCAGTGTTCTCAGCACTCAGGGCAGACCACTCCTTAGATTATTCCAGTAGGTCCTTAAGAATTCATTTAACAAACCACCAAACTCCTTCGCACATTCAGGTGATGAATTGGCTAGTGGATGTGGCATATCCACTAACCTGGAGATTGAAGCTGGGTTGCCATTTTGCCTTCTGGAGAAGATTCTTGGTCTATGACCTTGCGATCTAGGGTTGAAAAAAACAGTGACAAGCAAATGTCTTCTTCCATTGTTAAGATTAATTGGATGTAAGAGTTTTTGCTTAAATCCTGGCATTAGAACCTCAGTAGCCTCACAGAAAAATGAGTCTGAGATAGTAAAGAAATACTTTGGGGGTGCCTGTGTGGCTCAGGTGGTTAAGGGTCTGCCTCCAGCTCAGGACATGATCCCAGGATCCTGGGATCAAACCCCACACCAGGCTCCCGGGGTCAGCGGGGAGCCTGCTTGCTTCTCCCTCTGCCTTCTGTCCCTCTCCCCCACTCATGTTCTCTCTCGTTCGCTCTGCTCTCTCTCTTAAATAAATAAATAAGTAATCTTTTTAAAAAAAGAAATATTATGCCTTTGGGTATTTCATTATAGCAGAAGGAAGAAATTGAAGGAAAAGCAGTGTATAGCAACAATAATAATAAGGGAAAACATTAGCATGTTTACAGTGTGCTGGGCACTGACCCATTCTGTGTCATTTAGTCCTTATTACAACCCTCTGGGAGGAGAACTACTATTAGGTTTTGTTTGTTTGTTTGTTTGTTTGTTTGTTTGTTTGTTTGTTTGTTTGTTTTATGGAGGCGGAAACCAAGGCCCACAGAGACTGGTAATTTACCAAAAGCACAGTCAGGCAGTGGTGCAGTCAAGGTCAGAAACCACGGCAGAGGGATCCCTGGGTGGCGCAGCGGTTTGGCACCTGCCTTTGGCCCAGGGCGCGATCCTGGCGACCCGGGATCGAATCCCATGTCGGGCTCCAGGTGCATGGAGCCTGCTTCTCCCTCTGCCTCTCTCCCTCTCTCCCTCTCTCTCTCTCTCTCTCCCACTATCATAAATAAATAAAAATTAAAAAAAAAAAAAGAAACCACGGCAGACTCTCTCCAGAACTACCACACTAAACTGTCTAGGTGCCTTTTATAATCAGGAACAAAATCAGTCCCAGTACTAGGGGTGTTTTATCTTTACATCTGAGTTGCCAGGAGAGCTCGGGCATCATCCAGGCCAGGGTACCAGCCCACTGCCATGTGTCCAGTAATGTGTTTGAAGGAGATGAAGGGAAAAGTCTGTCTGTCTCTCATCTCAGCAGTGGAAGCTCCTCACTCAGGGAGAGGAAATGAGAATGCACGAGCCCCTTGTCCTCATCCTACCAGATTCAGGGGAACTTCCACATGCATGTGGTCCGCCTGGCTTGGCACTCTGGACTTGGATAAGAAGCAGAGGAGGCTATCAGAATTTTACATTTATATTTCAGGTTCCAGTCATGCGGACCAATCAGTGACTTGGTCACATTCATTTTCTAAGGTAGTAAAAGTAGAAGCAGCCTCTTTGTTGTGCCAGGCTTAATTTCAGCCCCCAGCCCTTGTTTGTGCAAGTCTGCAGCTTGGCAAGGTGGGGCAGGAGCCAGGCTTGGGAACAATTCAACTCCTAATTCTCCCCGTACTGGCGGTGAGACATTGGTTAAGTGATTTCAACTCTCAGAGCCTCAGGTTCTTCATCTGTTAAGTGGGCACAGTAATACTTCCTTCATAGGGTCTCACAGGGTGTCTTAACCACCAGAGGATCAGAATAAGGGCTTTTGAGTTGTTTGCCAAACTGCATTTTCCCCTCTCTTTGTTCCCCAACTTACCATAGACGTTGTAGTGTCCAGGAATGCTGAACTCTAAAATTGTATTTATATTTTTAAACTAGTTTTATATGTGTTTTATGTTTGACCTTAATTATAAGCCATCAGATGCCTAAAGCATAGTCCTCTGCTAGCGTAAAATGTGTATCGGGTACATAACAAGCAATCAATAATGATAGTTGTTACAGTTATTGTTCAAGAAACCATGGAGAGTATCTCATCATGTGTTTTTCTCTTTGTGTAGGTGAAGTGTGTAGGCTCAGACGGGTGAGGTGACTTGCCCACAATTGCACTATTAATTCATGACAAAGTCATTAATAGGACCCTATGTCAGATTCCAGTGCTCCTACATCATCTCAGGGTTAGACAGACTGCTTGAGGGCATTTAGGACTAAAAAAAAAAATCTGCCTACGTCCTTTGGAGCTTGTTGGGTGAGTCCCAATACTTGGAACCGTTTGGAAACTGCATGAGCCTCCAGTGAGTGGGAAGTAGAGACGGGCAACCTCGTACCTTGATGCATGCTTCAGATCCTGCTCTGGAGTGTTTACACACATCCCCTCTTCCCAGCTTCTCTGTGGCACTCCCTGCCCCCGCTATAACTTTTCTCTAGAAAAGAAGACGAACCTTTGGATTCTTTTATAGGGTATCTCCGAAAGATAGGGGTGTGTGTGAGTGTATGTGTGTGTGTGTGTAAAATCGGTGACTATTAAGGAAAGAAAATCCATGCAGGGCTCCTGAAAATGTTTTCCGTGTTGCAGTTTCTATGCCACACAGCGTGGAAGGCAATTATCTTTGGAGGGGATTCCACAGCCCTGCGCGGGCTTCCCCGGCGTAAGATTTATTGTCGGCTGGATTGGGTGTTCTTTATAAGAGCATTTACTCGGCATCTAAAGCGCTGTCAAGAGTGCTACTTCCTGAATGCTTTTGAGGTTGCAACTGCTAAGCTTCATTTTCCCGTCTTGGAGATATATTTTTGAAATGGTATGCAGGGATTTGTAAGGCCTCGTGCTTCCCATTGACACTGACAGGAGCTGCACCGTTAAACCCTTGCACACTGCTGCGGAAATTTACCCCCTAATGCCCAGAGCCCTCCTGCAGGCTCGTCTGGCCCGCACGTGCAGAGGGTTCCCGGAGTGGGGAGAGGGCATGGGAGCGCGTCCCGTTGTTTTGTGTAAGTCATGCCAGCTAATCAATCTCAAACTTAACTGTTTTCTTATTTAAACAAAGGATAGGGGAAGGCTCTTCTTTGGCTTTTTTCCCCCCCTTCTCCTTTATAAGGATCTTATGAATGCCAGAGGAAAACTCGAGCTGCGACTCAGCTAAATATACTGTATCATGAAACCTTAGGGACCACTGAATTGGGAACAGTGGCCCTTTACTGCTAAGAAGGTGTTTTATTGAAAATGCGCCGACATGCTCTCCCCGGAGAGTGCGCAAAAGAGAAGGCAAGATGCCCGACAGTAATACAGGTTGTTCTCTTAGGCAAGCTAAAATGTAGAGTTTGGCACTCCTGGGCTGTGATCCGGCAGGCAATAGAATAGACGAATGTGCATTTTTACATTAAAAGTGCCATATTTCACCAGCGGTGCCCCTCCCCCCCCACCGTTTTTTAAGTGTCTTAATTTATATATTCCAGTTAACAGTTCATTACACGTCCTTTTCGCTCCAGCTTTTAAAAGTTGTCTTCTGAATAAATTGAGGTAGTCAAAATTTCCTAATCCTGGCAGGCTTACCAGCAGAGGGCAGGCGTAAAGTAGGTTTTGATATGAGGGTGTGTCAACCTAGGGTCACAGGAGGGTGGCGTTGCAATGGGAGGGAGACCTGTGAGCATTGTTCAGAGGGCAAGATGCAACACGCTCCCTCTGCCTCTTTCCAGGCCTGCTGCACACCCCAGGTCCCTGGAAAAGCTGATTTTACTAAATAAAGGTGGCCAGTTGCCTTTATCAGATATTCAGCGATTTCTACATAATTAAACGTTAAAAAAAAATTCAAATGTCATTTCACCCCCCAAAAGCCATCTATTCTTTCCCCTTCACTGACCCAGTTCTTGTTATGCTTAAAACCGAGGGTTTGCGTGGGGGTGTGCCATAAATGCTGTTACTCTTTGGAGAGGAAATACGGACTCAGACTTGATGGTGGTAAGGATTTGTTTTTCCTGATACCTAAAGGACAAAGCTCTTTGGGAAATGCTCTCCTGCCCCAAAACATGTACCTTTTCGAGAACTTTGCACACTTCAGTGTAATCTGTTCTAACCTTATGGCAGAAGCCGTCCACTAATACATTTTACATTATATTAAAACAAGGGATTATGTTTTATCGTAAATGAGAGAATAATTTGTTGCAGTCAGTCAGATGCAGACTTAGGGCAGGATGTTGCCATTTGTCTTTCTACATATGATTTTGTTTACTCGTGATTACATATGCTTTTGTTTTCTGAATGTCTTTACATTTAGAGCGAGGAAGGGTTGGAGGGGATAAATGTTTTCTGTAGCATATTTCCCCATCATGTTCATAAGCCACTTGAATGTTGACATGTTACCGTGTATATATAAATTAACTAGGAGCACTGGCATTACAAAACGTTGCATTAAATGAAGATGCTCATGGCCATTTGGAGGGTGTCAGAAAGAGAAATTTAAGCTCCTTTGGAACAGTGGGAACTCAGTCTTTTCCCGTGGCCACGGAGGCACACAGACCAAAAACAACATAATTAACAACTGTATGGTCAACAAAGACATAAGAGAGTCATAAACAATATCGACACGGAGCTGACTGCCTTAGCTCCCTGTAGATGGATGATGTATTAATTTATATTTTTAAGTAAAAGCACTTAAATCAAGAAAGAACTGTGGTTCCTTGGAGACAAGTGCCCAAATCTCAGAATTCGGGCATTGGTGTTACAATTTAGTACTTGTAATTGGCAGCTGGTTGGCGGTCTTCGGAGACATCAGAAAGACTAAGGCAGGGCTCCCTCTGGAGAGACTCACTTCCCTGGGCAGGTCATCAAGCCTGTGACTACTGTGAGGGAAGAAATTCTGTATTCCTGCCCATTCACCCTTTTCTCTCTAGCAACAGTCACTTGGTCAAGTTCCTTCATTTCAGGATACATGTTTTGGGTATTCCCCTAAATTAGTTAGAAAAGGAAGAGTAAGTGTTAATGCAAGCATTGTTTGGAAGAAGAAGATGGGCAATTGAATTATACCCTTGGCCTCTTGTCACACAGTTGATTTTTCAACCCATCAAATTGTTCATCAATTTTTATTTCACTCACTCTGGCAGATGAACTTTCTGGCAACACAAATTACAGTAGTTACCTCTGAGAACATGGTAGCCTAACTGACTTTATCAGAGCAGGTCTCCCACTCTCAACATTGCTGGAAATATGTGGGCCAGCGTCTATTTACATATCCATTCCCTGGTTATTTCCAAGCAGCTTCTGGCAAAGCAGGACGTCCGTTGGAGCTGAGGGCTACGTGGACCAGGCACCGTGGCCCGTATCTCCTTCCCTGCCACGCCATTCATCAGCATGTAGGAATAATGTCCTGACAACATGCTCCTTCCGACTCTTCATGGAATACATCTTCTTTCCATCCACAGCGCTGAATGGGCAGTAAAACCCTTCACTTTCTTCTGCATTCAAGGCTAAGGCTCAGCAGAACCAAGTATAATACATGATTTTAGTCCCAGGTGTGTTATTTGGTGGTTAGAGTTTGGTGTGGGATCATAGTAATCTATTCTTAAGTACACAGCCAGCTGCACAATGGACTCATTTAGCAACTGACAGGTTTCTTAATATGTGGTGTTTGAACAAGGACTGTATCTGTTGTGGGTGTTAGGATGTGGGCATCAAAAATATTTTTAAGTATGGTATTTAGCATTTCCTTCACTCTTCCTTAAACATTAGCCTTTCCCCCCCCCGCCGGGTATTCATTTTATGTTATCACGGCCTTTCTTTTTCTGAAACTATCCAGTATCTGCTTCCCCTTGTGGCCCGTGGTATGTATCTGCTAGGTATGTTTGATTCTTACAGGGGGGAAAAGGAAATCACTGTTGGCTTTCTGAGCCTCAGTTTTTTCCTCTGTAAAGTGGGGATTGCACTTTCTGTTCAAGTTAGGACAACTAAGTGAGACCCTGTGGCTAAGTAACCCATTCTATAAAGCACGCACAATCCAGATGCTACTTTGTTTGGGTGGGAGGCACTGCTTTCTAACCTGGCCTTTCAAAAGTGACCTGGCACTTGTGGTGATGAATAAATTACATTAGCTGAGTCCTCTACATTGTAACCACGGGTTTTAACATTATACATGGTATTCCAGCAGTGAAAGGGTTTAGTTCTCACGGAATCCCAGAAACAGCACAGGTCGACAGGACCACATGGAATGGGATCCTGAGAGAGTCCTGAATTAATCAAAATGGCCTGGGCATATATACAGCTTATCCAGGTTTATCACTGATGCTTCATTTCCTTGCCTAGAAGTAGTGTGTGAGTCACCACGTCATGTTTGGAGAGAGGGAGGGAAGGGCTCCAGGTGGCCTCTGAGTTAGCTTGCTAAATTACTTCCCTCTCCAAACTGTCACCTCCCCCCCCCCCCCAATCCAAACCATCAGTCCTTTAAACACCACCTCCCCAAGGGGCCTTCCCAGACCTCTCCAGCTCACTGATCTCCCTTTCCTCTGTGGTCCCATGGTGCTTAAAGCCACCCCTGTGCAATTTAGTGCTTGTGTAACCAGCGCGTTGCGTCACTCTCTAATTATTTTGTGTAAGGCTGTCTCCACAGACTGGCTCATCAGCGTCTGTAATGTTTGTTGTTTGCTTGTTTGTTTGTTATTTGTTCTGATGCTCCTGGAGACTTAGCTGATAAACACTGACCTGCAAAGGAGTTGGTCCAACTTGTAAAAGCATGCATGAGTTTTATGGATGCCTCATGAAGAACTTGGCTTTGAAAAACATGAACTGCCTCCTCAAAGGGCACCCCATTTTGTTCACAGACCTCAAATCTCAAATTAATTTTAAGACCTTTGAAAACAATCATGTATTTTGAAATGACCATTTCTACTTTCTCACTGTGCATTGGTTGGAGAGAACTTCCTATATTTTTATTTCCTGTCTTTGGGGCCCTGGCAGCCCCTCCCAGAAGAGTGCCTTGTCTCTTTAAGAGTCAGAACTCTACTAGATTCATGGTACCTTCTGGCAGATTTAAGGCCCCTCTCCCCAAAAAAAGAACGCCCTTGGTCCGTCGTTGAATATTCATGAGAGGGTGGGGTCACATTTTTGTGACCTGAAAAATGCCATTAATAAATTTGTTGTCTGACACAAAAACACTTTAGGGTGGAGAGCGACCTGCCATGCACCCATTTAACATCTGATCATAAGTTGACAGTCAACTGAAGCTTTTGTCTCTTTTGCAGCCAGATTAATGGGGAAATTGTCTGCTCTCCCGCTGACCTTATTGAGATTCGGGCATTTGCTTGATTGGAAATATTATCAATATGCTTTCTGGTTTGTAGTAGTAATCTGCATTATACGCCTCAAATAAGAAAAACAAAAAAACAAAAAGACAACGTTCAAGTAAAACTCCTGAAATTGCTGGGCTAGGATTTGTGGTCCTTTTGGGGTTCTTTTTTTTTTTTTTTTTTTTTTACATTAGGGGAAAACACGGTAGTCATTGAAGTCACTACTTTTCCTCGAATATTTTGAGAGAATAAAAATGTTAGAGTTTGTTTTTGTTGTTGTTGTTGTTTTTTTAAGTACAGGCCAAGAAGTCTCCCTCTCCATTTAAAGATGATAAATAGCTGCCGAAAGTGATTGAATTAACCTGGCATTCAAATCGTGCCAGTTGAGCCAACAAAGTTTTCAACCTACTGGTGACTTTTTTTTAAAAAAAAAAAAAAAAAACCACTCTACTCAGCTTTAAATAGCCTGAAAGAGCCAGGGACTATTTCTGATTAGAGGTCATCTCCCAGCGCTCGCGGAGAGTAGTAGCTTTTGTTGTCGCTGTTGTTGCATAAATAAGAAAGGAATTTAAAGAATCATTTCTTAGCGAACTTGGGGCAGATGCCTCCTGGAGCAGCTGTCGTTCCAGAGGGGAAGTAGCTCGGTTCAGCGACGAGGCACGTTTGGTGGTTATTTATTTCAGCCCCCGTGTCGGGTTAGTTTCCCCTCTGCGCGCACAGGCACACTTTGGCGAGCCCGACTCTTGGACAGAAAGGAGGTGGGGAGCGACCTGGGGCGGGCCCGGCGCGGCCGCGGGAGGGGGGGGCGGGGATGCGAGGCGGTGGTGGCCGAGCCTCTGCTAAACCGCGGCGGCGAAGCGAAAGTTGTGTGCGGAGGCCGTTTTCGAGGAAAGCGCTCGGAGGCGGCCCCGCACGCGTCCCCCTTGGCGATTCCCAACAGTTGCTCGGAGCCGCCGGGCGTGCGCAGGGCGCGCGCGGGTTCCCCTGCTCCGCGCGTCGGGCCGGGCTGGTCTCGAAGGTTAGAGACCAACTCTTTTGTCAGTTTGCAAAGACGAAACACACGCGCAGCGCGACCCAGAGCCCCGCGGAGCCCCGCGGAGCCCCCCGCGGAGCCCCCCGCAGAGCCCAGCTGGCGGGAGGGATGCGCGCAGGGCGCAGGGCCCGGCTCCCCAGACGTCAGCCAGAGGCAGGTCAAAGGGTTAACTGCAATTAGGAGGAGTTGCTCCGCAGACAAAAGCAGGGGCTCGCCAGCGCGTGATTTCACCTGCCGCGCGGAGGGGGCCGGGCGCGCGGGCGCGGGGCGCGGGGCGCGGGGAGCGGGGAGCGGGCCGCGGAGCCCATTGTGTGGGGCGCGGCGCGGCGCGGCGCGGGGTGTTTAGAGGCGGGTTGTGATTGGTGGAGCAGGGCGGGGCGGGTGGGCGCGGCGCGGCGCGTCTGTCAGCCCGCGAGCCGGAGCGCCCCTGCGCGCGTGCAGTCCGCCTGCACGCCGAGGCCGCCGGACCCCACGCCCGGCCCGCGCGGGCGCCCCGAGCCGGCTCCGCGCGCCTGGCGGCTACATGGAGAGTGTCAGGTTGGTCCCCGTGCTTGGGCTCGGCCGCGGCGCTCGCCTCCCCCGGGCTCCGCGGTGCCGGCTTCCTGGGGCCTCTCGCTGGGGAAGGTTTGGAGCGCCCGAGGGTTTCCAAGTTCAGTCCTTTTTTTTTTTTCTTTTTTTCTTTCCTTTTCTATTTTTTTTTTTTTTAAAGAAAAAAAAATAATGATAATAACAACAGTCGCTGTTTACCAACTTGGGTGGGAGTTGCGCTCTGGGAGTGGAGGCGGGGAGGGGGGGATGGAGGAGCTGCAGGCCTGTGCGTCCCGGAGAGGAGAGGCTTTGCCCCTCTCGCTCTCTCTCGCTCTCTCTCTCTCTCTTTTTTTTTTTAATGTTCATGGGTGGGGTGTAGTTCAGAGTTGGAGGAAGTCCTGCTCGTGTGGCTCTCGCTCTCTTTTTCGTTTGCGATCAGTTTTCTGCGGGTCTGGCCTTCACGCAGCCACTTTGGTAAAAGCCCTCGCCATCACTCCGTTTCGGGATGGGGGGGGGGACGTATCTGGGGTGTGATTTATGTCACTTTGAGAGCGTGTGAAATATACAAGGAGCCTTCCCTCTGCGTGTCACCCGTGCGGGGTATTGCTTTGCTTCTGATAGTTTTGTTTCTATATCTGTCTCGGGCTATTTTCAGCTTGGCTGTTCAAATTCAAGGAGTTCACACACAGCAAAAGGAGGGGGGGGGAGTGTGGGGTGGGATGGGGAGTGGGATGGGGGGCGGGTGGAGGGGAGGGCTCAAGCCCCACCACCAAAACAGGCCGGCGAGGGAAGGGACACCCTGGCAGGTTGGGGAGTCTCCAGCGTCTGTTGCATTACTTTGCCGGTTCATTAAGTAGGGAGCAGGGTTTGGGTTCGGACGTGCAGGCGACTGAAGAATTGCCACGGGGTGCTCCCATCTTCCTGGGCTCTGAATGGAACTAACTCAACTGTCAAAACTGCCTGAAAGACGGTCAGTGGAAAGGAGACTCCCTCACCCTCCTCCCCACCCCCCCAACCCCAACCCCAACCCCAACCCCAAGAGTTGTGATGGGAAGGAGGGGGGAACCTTTAGGAAGTGGGTGGTAAAGTTTTAGAGCAAAGTACATATAGACTCTTCCTCTTTGGGATTAACTCCTTCAAGGCCTACCAGTTAGAAGGAAAATTTAGTAGTTTTATATTCTTGTCCACACAGACCAAATGTTCTAATCAAGCCAATTCAAAAATGCAAATCACCTAATTTCCATAGATTCCAACATTCTGAAAGTGACACATTTGGGGGAAAAATTAAGCCTGATAACAGGAAATGTGAATCATACTATCAATGACTAATCTGCTTAAGAGAAAAATAAGTTACATTTATTTTATCATTAGGAAGTCAGTGTTAAAAGAAGCCAGTTTTTTAAATATTTGTTGTTATTATTTTTCAGTTTAAATCAAGTGATATATATATATATATATATATATACACACACACACACACACACACACACACGCGCGGCCGGGTATTGCTTTTTTGTTCGTTTGTTTGTAATAGATTTTCTAAGAGGAATGTGTATGTGCAATCAGAGGTGGTTATGTGGTAAAGTGTTCGAGCTAGCATGTCATTGTCAAAGACCTCAAACATGATCACATTGAGATTCTAGTTTAGGATTTGATGTGTTGCTGTTATTGTTGTTTGAAAGAATGCAAAGCTTTCCTGAACGTTAAGACATACCACTAAGTAAACCAAATGAAGACAGAAGCACATTCTGAATACCCTTCGCATAAATTGAAGAAATGTCTACTTCTATTTTATGTGATTCTTTGTAGCTGCCTGACACATTTCAGTGAAAAGTGTGTAAAAATGAAACCAAAATACAGACTGCCTATCCAGAGACAGTGGCTGACTTACTCTAGGATGTGATAGAGTTGAACTGAAAACGGATTGGGCTGACACTTGATAATCAAAGTTGATTTATTGTTCATTAGTACTGCATTAGCCCTTTCAGGCAAGACAGTTATTTGTGTAGTGGCCTGTCAAGAGCAAGACTGCAAGCACCTGTCATTTCTAAGGCATGAGATAAGCAACTAAATATTAAGATGATGCAAATAAAAATACATTGGAGTAGATAAAGGGCCATATGATCATGATTTTTTTTTTTCTTTAAGAAAAAAGGGTCTGCATCATTCCATAGGAAATCTCCTAGAGGTGAGTGGGGTCCCTCGCACCCCACACACCCCACCCCCACCCAGCCCCAGGACTACTTATAGAATGAAAGCAAGGGGCTTCATATTCTTCTGTTTACCCTACGAACTTTCTTTCCTACTCATATGTGCAGTTCATCTGATAAAAAGTTGGTCAGTTAAGGAAATGAGAAGCCTAACATGTCACTTACTTAATCTGAGTGATTCAAGAAAGGTAGGCTTCCTATTTGTGTTGTGTTTTTAAATAAACATATTTCATTAAAGGAGACTTTTCTAATCATGGGCTGATTATATGAAAATGTGATGACATCATAGGTAAGCTATGATAATGTCCGATAGTAATGTCAAGTGCATTTTCTGCAACATGTTTCACTCTCGATTTTCTTCTTCCCTCCCTGGAAGGGAATGATCTCATGACATATAATAGAAAACAACCTAAGTGTCAAAAGAAAACAAAATTAGTGAACTTTTGTCTGCAGCCATAGAAACGCGGATTAACTCATATTTTTCCAGAGGATGGAATGGAAACATTCTGCGTGAGGATATTTAGTGTATTGTCTTCTCTGAATTTTCATTTGACAGGGATTTTAGAGTCTGTGATCTTAATTAAATCTCAACTAGCTGAAATAATGCATCTAAAGGCATGCAGTGTTGCGTAACCTTACTCAGTTGGTAAACCATAAATCATCAGAAAGCTTATGATAGGAATGGTTGGTTTGAAATTTTTTGTTGTTGTTTGCAGTTAAATGTACCTTAAAAACAAAACCCTCACCAATGCTGCCTTGTATTTGCACGCTGTCAGGAGCTGTCACTCGAAAGATAAACTCTTTCATGACACTGACCAGTTCTGCAACTTTTCAGCCAGCCTCCACACAATTGCAAGATGCAGTGAAATTAAAATCCAGATTAATTAAAAGCAATGAAATTCCAGATTTATCTTGGTTAATGTGGCAGAAGTGTGTTTGAGTTACTGTGTTTGAGATGATCAAGAGAGAATATTGTGACCAGTTCCCAGCTTGAACTAAAATTTGAGTAAAATTTGAATTGGGGAAAAAAAAAAAAAAAAAAAAAAAAAAAACAGAAAAAGAAAAAAAGGGTAGAGGAATTTATTTTATTATGTGGCTTAGTTGTAGATGAATATTACTAAAGAGAAACTTAACACTGGGCTCTTAGTAACTGGTCAAATATCATACATAGCCAGTCAGAATCCACTTCTGGTAGTTCTTTGATTTATAAGCAAGGGATGAGGCAGCAACAGTTGACCAGAGAAGGTTGGAATAAATAAATACCTAAATTGTGTCTGTGTGTGTTACATGTTAAACTGTGAATTCATTGGCAAGGAGTGATAATCAGTAAGTAGTTATTAACTAGTCCAGGTTTTAACAAATTCTACTAGTGCTTGTAAATAGTGGGTTATTTACTTTTAGAGTCTTTTAATCAGATGTTTTTAAGTACTGCTATTTTTGGTTCTTTTGTATGCTCTAGTAGAAGAAGCTGTCTACATATAAAATTTTGAGAAAGCTGTCTTGTGATACATCGATTTTATATACTTTTGTACATAATATTTCATACAAGGCTGGGAATTATGTTGCTGATGAGCTGTAGGTCTTTTGGGGCAAAGAAGGAGTGCAGCTTTATGTATACCTGCATGGCTAGATTTGGGGGTAGTCCTCCTCCCTAGGCTAAATGTGTTTTTGTTGGGTGAAAGGTTTCTTTTCTTGGAAGCAGCATGATATTTCTGGACATTGGTTTTAGTCATTTCGCAGTGTGCAAATACTTCTCCTCGTACATGGCATTCTACATTCAGTTTTATTTTCTTTCATTAAAAAACAAAAAAGTAAAGAAAATTCAGGTACCTCTCAGTGTGATGATCCTCTGCACACTGGAGGGACTTGAATTATCTGGAAAGAGTAAACTGGGCCTCCACTTTAGGATTGTAGCAATAATCTTCCCTGAGTCCTTCTTCCAACCTGGCAGTTTGTTTGAAGAGAAATTAATTTGGAACAAGAAAAACGAATATTGAACACATGCATTGCACCTCATTTTCAAATCTGGTTAAAAGCAGGCTAATCAATGAAGATGCCGGCTAAATGTTATGGTGCACTTTTTAAGAATACCTTGGTATCATGTTTTAATTTTTAAGCTTTATCTTGCCCTTAAATCTGAAACATCATTGTTCAAATAACTGAGAACAAGGTAAATCAACAACATCAAAAAGGTCGGCTGCTGTGATTTCTCAAGGGCTTGTTATTTTGTACTTCCCAATTCTATTTGATGTCTTGACAAAACAAGATGACACAGGGGAGAATACATTAAATTTTGATTTTTTTCATCTAACCTGTTACAGTTGTGGCAGCTTAATTTCTTTCACTTTTTCCTGAGGATGGAATTTTTTTTTTTTTTTTTTTTTTGGTACAATTGCTCTAATTGTCCTACCCCTTCACAAGGCGAGTCCTCACGGGTTCTCCATTTGCCCTGATTTTACTAGGCATTTTTGAATATATTTTGACCTTTATAGGGAGCTTTTGGTTGGGCTTTGTCTTCATTAGAAATAAAGCAGTGAATGAATGGTGAGATTGTCAAAGAAGCAACTGATGTTTTCTCATTAGAATCTCATTTGCACCCCTTAGCTTAACTGTGATGTATAAGGTGCAGGTGTTGGAAACAGGCGTGAGAACCTGCACAATTTGAGAAACTTAAGTTGTAATTCTAAAAAAAAAAAAAAAGTGATTGCACAGTAAGTCAGTCCTTACAAAACTTTGGAATGAGCTAATTTTGGCCTACCTGCATGTTTAAATCCAGTGACAGCCCTCCCCACTCCATCTCATAATATGGAAAAAAAAAGAATACATGTTTGCAAATTTAAGTCTTGATCTTAGAAAATCGTTTAACGGCCAAAAGGTAAACATTTTACTTTTCTTGCCTGAACAGTATCCATTGATCCACCACTGTATCTACAAGTTGTTACCCTTTATTCTTATCCTGTATGTGGCTCCAATAACACTGATACAGTTTCTATCTCTTCTCACTGTTTTTGAATAATGCTTCATTTTAAGAGGACTTATTAAGCCAAGGCCTCTGTCTTTTCTTCTCAAGAGCTAAAGAATTGTGGATAGAATCTTCCCTGGGGTTCCTTCTTGGAATAGTTCTCCCCTCCTCCTATTTGCAGCACTTAGAAATGATTTTTGTTGTTGTTGTTAATATAAAATGTCTTGGCAGGTTTGATCCACGTACACTACATTGTTTGCCATCTCTCCTACAGGAGAAAGATTGAGGAAGGAAAGAAGAGGCATTTTCTCTTGATTTAAATAATAATAATAATAGTTGCTAAGTTGAAAAGATGAGTGCTTATTGGATGATTATTTTCATGTGTAGCTTCCATTGTTTCCTGTATTTAACAGTCGCTAATGGGAGAAGCGATTTAATTTATGTAAACTTTACATTTTTATGCAAATGAAGCTGATATTTATTAGACCTAAAACAATTATGCTGGCACTTAGTGGAGTAACCTTGTATGCCTGGGAAATGTTACAGGAGAGCAGTTGAGGTTTCACCAATGCTTCTGCTGTAAACAAATAGGAATTTCTGCCACTTTTTAAAATTTAAAGACAAAAGAAGAGCTCGGAGAGCTTTGCCAGAGATTGCTTATTAGGGATGATAACCTGAAATAACTCCTGATTGGCAGGCAAGTCTTGGCCATACAATTCTTCCTGAAAGAAAGATAGCCTTTCTTGATAGAATGTAATAAACAAAATGATAAAAAATGAAATGCTAATTGCATTTTAAAGAGGTCTTTTTTTTTCTAAAATTTTAATAGGTGGTTGTATTGTTACTGAGAGAACAGTTATGCTAATGACTGACTACTTAGATGATTTTGCATTAATATAATAACCATTACCTGCCTTAATGCTTTGTACAGTATTGTGGCAAAATAGCTAAGTCTAAAAGAGTTATACAAAAAAGCAGAATTTCATAATGAAACAGAATTATACTTTCCACATGAATAGCAGGCTTTTTTTTTATTTTCTGAAGACTGAAATATTATGTCAGAAATGTACTTTTCCTCCATGATACAGCTACCTTGCATGGTATCTCTGTGTATGTGGTTTTTTTGTTGTGTGTGTGTGTGTGTTTTTTTTTTTTTCCTTTCTTTCTAAATACGTTGGGGGAATAGATAGAAGCTTCTTAACTTTTCTGTTTGCCAATATATCAGTTGTATCCACTGGCTTATTAATTATGAAAACTTGTCTTTCACAAGGGGTAATGGTATTTATGAAGTGGTACATATTTTCTTCTACACAGGCTAGCTTCTAAACAGTCGTAGGAAATTTGGCATAGATTTTTGTCTTGTTTTTGTTGCTTTGTGTTGTTTTTAATGGAGCTATTCTCTTTGTTTGATTTTTGTTTTGCTATTCTGGAGCCTTCTAATTTAATTTGTTTTGCTCTTGTTTGATGAACCAGGTAACACTGTGTAAGCTGGTCAGTTGTCCTCCACACACAGCCTGAAGTCTGGAAGGACTCAGGTTTCCTGGGACATACACATGGTGAATGCCAGAGATTAAAAATAGTTTCTAAGTTATTAATCCAGATGAATGGAAATAAAATGATACTTAATTTTTTTCTATCTTCTCATTTTTATTACTTGTACACTTAGCAATTATGAGAAGACGCTGATTACAAAATGCATGTGTGTTTACACTGGACAGTATTTACTTGTAGTTAATGTGAGTGAGTGTAAAGAGAAAGGGGGAAAAAAATGATAGCGTGTTATTTGTGCCATCTCCCCTCCCACCCAATTCCTCCAATTGTCTCCTAGATTAGCAGTGAGTATTGTTTCTCTGGGCGTTTTTATTTGTTTGTTTGCTTTTTAGATCTTTTTCCCCCACCCCATCACCTACCTCTCCCCTTTGGGAATAGAAGGAACTAATAAGGCACGTTGTGTTAATAGTCTTCTGGCGTTCGGGTGATATAAAGTCAATTTGAAGTAAGAGAAAACTGTATCAAGCAGACCTGACACAGCAGTGTATGGGCTTTTCCCAGCACTTGTGCGTGCTCACAGCGCTTTCCCAGTTGCTGGTATTAAGGTGGTAGCAGGTCCATACTAGCAGCGTTCCGAGGGCCAAGCACAGCTGAATTTCCTCCATTCCCGCAGGTTCATGCGCACCTGGGATCGACCACACCCAAAATGGTATCAGTCAACAGTGTATCATGCAGAGTGTGTGTGTGTGTGTGTGTGTGTGTGTGTGTGTGTGTTTAATTCACGATTTCCTCTTGAAACTCAACGAAAGAGTGTTAACTGTGTGTGTTTTTTTAAATTCAGTTTTGTATGCTAGCATTCTTTAAATGTCTGCCAGAAGTTTAATTTGAATTTCTGATCCCTGAAGGCAGCTAGACAAAATCATTCTAGTTCTTCATAAATTGCCTTCTATGATTCATTGTTAACTCATAAAACATACTCATTTCTATAGTCTCAAACAGTTAAGGTAGTTACAGCATCGGGGATATATATATATATATATTTTTTTTGCACTATCTTTAAATTGTCATTTGAGAAAGAAACCAAGTATTAAGTGAAACTCCCAGTTAAGGCGTGAGCCCCGTAGCACCAAAAAAAAAAAAAAAAAAAAAAACCATCAGAATTTATTGTTTTTATCTCAAGGAGGGTAAGGTAGACAGACGACATAGAACCTGGAAAAAATAAAGTTTAGTTTTGACTGAATAGCCTCAAAGAGGGGCCCATAAATAGTAGAGCACTGTAGTTAAAAACTCACATGACTGTTTTAAATACTATTGATTTAAACCACTGGCTAGATTTTATGAATCAAAGTGTAATTTCTAAGCTTTGGCCATATTTCTCAATGCTAAAGCACTCTCTCTTGTGTGCCTTTAGCCGCTTTCCAGACATTCAACACAGGATTAAATGATAGTAGTTACAGTGATCAATAGGTTAAGACCAGTACAATCACTCTTGCCGCTAATGACCTCAGTAGTAATGGGCAATAAAGTGTGGGCTATAATAGCCTCTCGCTGGTACTGCATGCCCTTTGATTCCTAGTATTAGTAGGGACTAGCTACATGAAAAAGTTGGACGTTGGGAGTTAAGAGAGTAGATATGTAGGCTCTATTTCTTAACTATTTAAAACCTTAAGCTGTGCTCAGATTTTTTTTTTTTTTTTTTTTTTTTTTTTTTTTTTTTTGTGTGTGTGTGCCCCTTTTCCCACCCATATGGTTTCTGGTCCATTTGGATATGTTTGTTAAAACCTTTCATAACCTATTTTCAAGGCGTGTTGGAGCAGAAACTGGGGAAATCTCAGTTTTATCACATTTATAAATTAAGTTCAAGCCCACTTTGGAAGCTCACAAGCGAACTGGTGTGAAAATGTGGTTTTAAACAGTAAAAGCAAAGTTGAGGCCATCAGGATATAATAGCCCACTTCTGGTTATTCAAAGACCCTATCACCAGGCAGGAGGATTACTCAGGCTCCTTGCCTCTTACCCTCCTTTGGCTGTGCCTGCTGCTTTAGCATTTTATTACTCATCAGCACCTCCATCAAAATGTCCAAAGGGAAAAAGAAGAGGAGACTCAAGTTCATTTTACTGTTCAGTAACATGACTGCAAACATTGAATAAATAACCCTGGGAAAAGCACATTTAACTATTGGCCATATGCAAGGGTTGCAAAATTACCTGTATATGCCAGTCCTTTTTTTTTTTTTTTTTTTGTAACTTTTAAAATCGATTTTATTGAAGTATAATCTACATACAAGAAAAGGCACTCAGTTTAAGTGTACAGTTTGGAAGAATTTGGGCTGTTGTGTACACTTGTGTGACTACCACCACTGTCAAGATAGACAGCATTTCCATCACCCCCAAAGTTCTCTTGTTCCCCTCTGAAATCTAGGCTTTCCGTCGTTCTTTCAACGTTTGTGACCAAGAGATCACTGGTATGATGACTTCTGTTATTACACTGTTAATTTCGTGTTCATCACCAGTTTGGATCTTACACCACCCTATTCCTGTCTGTTTTCCTGTTCATCACCATCAGAAATTTGGCTCAAGAATATTTATATTGTACGTCATCCAAGAAACGCAGAGGAAAAAAGAAACCTTAAACATGGTTCTTTTGTTTGCTTAATCAAACCTCCCTGTATGATGATGCAACTCTCAAGGAAAAGTAAACTCTTTTGTGATATGTTGGCCTTAGCAGCTCAAAAGATAGTGACTGGCACCCAATACATTTTGAAAAATTCAAAAACTTTCTTGTGTGTTGAAGACAAAGTAGACTAATTGGAATTAATTTATAGGTGGTTAGATGTCTTGATAGTGCCTTCTTGTGTTTGCCCTAGACTGAAGGCAAGTTCACCGTTCTAATCATTGGTGATATTTTCGTGCTGTGAAGTATCTTTTTAAAAGGATAATTTATCCATTCATATACATCTGTCCCTTTTTGCATATAAAAATATTCAGACATGCCCATCTGTTTTAAATTACAGTGTATCTACATCTACACTTAAAAGGCCACTGCAATAGGAAGAATTCGTTGATGACCTTCCAGAGTTAGGTTAATGAAATTTTTCAAATGTTCTAGCCGGTGTCTTCCAAACAATGCGAAACTTGCATGTAAACATCCCCCCCCCCCCCGCCACACACACACACACACACACACACACACACACAAAACATGCCCACAACAACAGTAGAGGATGTTCACTGTACATGAATCTGACCTTCAGGAACCATTTTTAGTTCATCAAAATTAGTGATGCTGAGAAATCGGGACATCAGTGCATAATGACTGTGAAATTAGGAATGAGAGCTCGCTATGCAAATGACAGGACAAATCATGTGAAAAAGTCAAGATAAACTGCATATTAAGACATTATGTTACATAAAATTAATACTGCATTTCTCCCTTTTGCTTACTGCTCCCCTGAAAGATTTTTTAATTCTTTTATCTTCTGATCAGCTATTGTCTGCCAGATTTTTTTTTTTTAAGTGGCACACAGGCAAAGTGCAAAACATGTTATTACCTTTTATTGTAATACATGAGATGACAGGAGATCCTTTTTAACAAAGTATATCCTTTACTGCTTCTAGCTTCTTGCTGTCACATGTTTGATTAGAAACCAAAGAAAAGTAAGATGCTTAAATATTACTGTTAGAAGACATACAGGTTTTGTCTTTTCTTTCATTGTTTTTTTTTTTTTTCTTATCTTTTTATTTGGGGGGGGCGATTTTTCATGAAATAGTCTTCTTGTGTTACGGGGACTGACAAAATGGTTCTCATGTAGTCTGCAAATTAAACACAAGTGCAGTGATTATTTTGAATAGCTAAATTACATTCTAGAAAGCTTGCAGAATTCATAGCATTGTCATTAGGTATCCGCTTGAATACAATTTGTGTAACCTTGGCCAAGACAGCCTGTCATTTTAATGTCAGTGTTTTATCTGAACAAGACATCATCCTTTCAGATACAGTGTGCAGGTTCCTTGCAAAGATGCCCGTGCAGAAACGTGTTAACAGTTGCAAATATGAAATGCTATCAAGTTCATCACTGTAGCTGTTTGTCACCGAAATGTCATGGAAAGCAGCTTTTAATGGTATCACACGTAATATGAAAGAATGGAGACATCTGTGTGCCGAGTGAATCAGGAAGGGTAAAAGGCATCATAGGAAAGGTCTGCGTTGAAGTCCGCGAGGTGCACCCAGGGTTCAGGCACCCACAAGACTGAACATTCGTTGATTGTTCTTAAAACTCACAGTCCCCAGGGGAAGGGGATCATAGTAGCTCCTGCCAAGAACGTACTGGTTCTCCTCTGCCTTGTTCCCTAAAACAAAATTCAAGTTTGCATTAAACTTTTCCCAGAGATAATTGCCACCGAAGATTCATTCTTCATCTGAAACCGAGGTGGTTCTAACCTGCCTCCAGATGGCATCTGTTAAGTCTCTACTCCTCGTCTGTTTGCAAGACAAGGCTGTCTGCACACCTTGTCAGTGCCACGAGGTCTTCTCTTGTTTTTCTTGATTTCACATCAACTCCATAATAGATGAAATAGGATTTGTTGCTGCATCCCCTCCAGATAAATACACTGTGCGTGGGAAACCGGTCAGTTCTTGGAGCAGGCTCCTGACAGTCTGCTGCTGACCCCGGAAGGCTGAGTGCTGCGTGCGTGCAATTTCCTGGCTTCCTATTTATCCTTCATTAACGTTCTAGGTTCCCGTGTCAGTGGCTATGATGACACCTCAAGTTATCACTCCCCAGCAAATGCAGCAGATCCTCCAGCAACAAGTGCTGAGCCCTCAGCAGCTCCAGGTCCTCCTCCAGCAACAGCAGGCCCTCATGCTCCAACAGGTAACCGTCCATCCTCCTCCTCCCAGGGCCTGGGACTCCATTCACAGTTCCCTGCACCTGATCAGCTCCTTCCCCCATTGAAGAAAAAGCAGAGCAAGGTGGCCAGAGCAGGACACAGATGGGGCCCCTGACTAATCGATTTTATTTGCATCCTAGGAAGGGGGGGGGGGGAATCCCTGCCCAAGCAACTAGGGTTTGGGCTTGGAGAGGACCCGATGGACTGCGATTAGGGCTGTAATTGGACTTGGTAGAAATAAGATCTTTTAGGCTTATGTGGCTTTACGCTCTTTTATTTGGTAAGCCCAGAGGCTTCTAAATGGTGTGAATCAAAGCAAAATGGGGAGCACATTAGGAGCAGGTTTAAATGTGACAGCTCTTGAAGTCCCCATTTCAACTCAGAGGCTCATAGAATTTTTCTTTTAAACATAAAGAGACCTTCCAGAGTTGGTTACCTTTAAGGTGCAGAGTTCACTTTACTTCTTTCATGTATGCTGATGCTGAAATGAACTTTTGGCTGCCATTGTGCCATAGGGACCTAACATTCAGACTTCACGGACACCTGAACCAAAGAGATGAGATTCAGAACTAGAGTGACGGAAGTGCTGGGGTGAGATGGTGAGGGACAGGAGGCAGAGTGAGCTACCCACGCTGTCGATGCAGATACTGCACACCCCGCCACACCACCCGGCCCCATCATTCAGAAAGCATGCGCACTTTTCACAGTAGAGATTCACCAGACTCTCTCAGCAAGGGCACTCGGGCTTTGTTGTACAATCAAAGGTCATTCCTTGCCTTATTTTAATTAGTTTGTGTAGAAAATGGTATGTTTTTCATCAGTTCATTTTGGAGATTACTTTTCAAACAATAATGCCAAGAATAGTCAGCGTGCACTGAAATTTATTGTCGAGTTTCAAACTAAAGGTCAGGCCATTACAGATAAAAGGATGCTATTTTTCAAATCACAGTTGTGTATGGCACCGAAAGGGACAGTGGGTTGGCGCTCCCCTCTGTTACTTACCGTCCTCTCTTTCCTTTGTAGCAGCAGCTTCAAGAGTTTTATAAAAAACAACAGGAACAGTTGCAGCTTCAACTTTTACAACAACAACATGCTGGAAAACAGCCTAAAGAGGTACCGACAATACATATTTTACTTTCAAACCACAGATCCCAGAGGACTATCTAGTGGCTATTAAACTGTCATTCATCTCTTAAATGATTGCACAACTGAGCTATCGGTTCACAGCTTTCAGACCAAGAGTTATCGTCTTGTTTTCTCTGAGATCTGTCCGGGTTCCGTTTGCTTGCTGCCACACATTTGCTGTCACCGCTGCAGGTGTACCGCCTGTGAGCACCAGGAGGTGGACTGGGCTGATGGGCCGAACCCGAGGGATGGGCCACTCCCCACCCCACCCCCGCCCCGCCCCAGGCTGACATTGCTGGGGGCCGAGATGTACCTGGGGGCAGCACAGTTTCACCTAGAGGCATCCCATGAGATTCTTCTCCAGCTCAGACAGCTTGGGTGTGTGGGGATAGCCCTTTCCTTTCTAAGAAGCGTCTCTTGTGAGATCAGACAACAGAAAAGTTATACCAAGAGTAAATGCTCCTGTCTCCTTTTAACTACTTCTCTCAAGTTATAAATGAATAGTCATTGCTCGAGATAGATAGGGGTGGTGAGATGGTGCGGCTTACGGGACAACTCCTCTGAACTTGGGCGACTTGTGTTTTTCCCTGACACAGACCATTGCATCACAGCAGCTTCCATGTGCACAGCACTTTGTAAGAGCACACGGTTCCTGGACTGCCGACCTCCGCCCCACCCCCCCCCCACCACCAGTTAGGTGACAGTGTTTGCTCCCCGAGTGACAAGGCCTTCCCCAGGAGAGTTTCCCCCATCTCCCTTTCTACACGATTCCATGCTGGTGAGGACCAGTCAGTTGGGGGAGTGTCCGTGTGCACCTTGTACCATCTCTGCTCATTTCGGAGGTACCCAGTGGCACTTCCCTCCTCACGTTTTTACAGCGGACTGGGATGCTTTCCGTTTCACTCTTCTCCTAGTTTGAAAAACAGCTCCCAGGCCACTTGAACGACCTCTTCCCCAGCCTTCAGCGGGCGACCACTCGCATTAGTTTGGAAGGAGCCTTGCTGGGTGACTGTCCCCGTCCCCGCCTGTCACTCACGTGAGCGGGGATGGCAGGCAGCGCTCATTTTCCATGCTGGGAACGGCCCAACATTTTCCTTTTGCCGGCTCCTCCCTCAACATAAATTGGGTACTTTATCCATGCCTTGCCAAGTTTTCACCCCAGAGTCCCGTCTAGCAGCCTGGATGGAAACCCCTGCAGAGCAGGGGCAGTTTTGGGGTGAAGGGGAGGAGGTGCTTTAATGAAAATGCTGACACAACCCTTAAGTACAGTGGCGCGCTACCGGGTGCTGCTATAATAAAAAAAGGGAACAGATTAAAAAGTGTCTAAAATGTAAATCTAAAGGACTAACAGTAATTAAAATGGAAATGGCACAGGGAGGGAAGGCATGTAATTGTGAGATATCACTGTGCAGAAGGCTCTCAGCTTTGTTTTGCTGGCTGTTTTTCTAATTCAGTAGGGCTTACTCATCAGTGGCAGTTCAATGCGCGTTAATGACTCTGGGATTGCAGGCATCACTCTGGACAAAGAAATGATTATTGTGCGGTCAAAAGAAGTTCAAAGACAAGAAGGGAATTTCAGTTTTTTTCCTTAGAGATCCACATTCAAGAGCATATAAATTAAGCCAAATGTTAAAAACCACAGTCTGAAAGCTGACTTCAAAGTCACAACTCTCTAATTAATGAACTGCGAGCTTCAGTTTGGACAAGTTGTGGTTTGATGCGCCCATAAATCAACATGACAGGCCCGTTTCACAGCCTCAGACAGTGCTTGTCATTGAGTCACATCAGATGTAAACACAGCAGAAAAAAGAAGGGATATGAAGGAGGTGCAATTGATCAACAGAATTGGTAAAAACCCACTTTTGAAGCACATTATGCATGATCACAGGAAATGGTTACAGCCTCAAGAGGTTTCCCCTTCTGCTGTTGCTTTTTTGAATCAGATTTCTAACAGCCTTCAAAAGGGAGAATAAGAATTATGGAGTTTCTCCCCTGTGGCTCCCAGGCAATAACCCCCTGTTGTTATTTTGTGCTTCTTTCTTTTCAAAGGCATCAAAATTTAGTTTTTTAAAGATCTTTAACTCTATATTTGAAGACAAACAAAAAAGGGCTGCCACTGTCATTCTTATCAGTTACCAGGGATTGTGTTTTTTCTTTCTGTTGCCACTTCTTATTAACCTCTTATTTGGTCTGTTAGACAGAGTTTGGAATGCATGTCTGCACGCTGAGAGCACATGAAAGTTCAGATGAGCTCAGAGGGCAGATAAAGAAATGTGAAGGGGAAAGTTACATGGCAGAAGGAAGGATGAAAGTTAACTCTCCCAAATTGCTGCTGTCAGAAAGGGGGCATCTTGGCACACAAAGATGATGGTGGTGCCTGAGTTTGGGAAGGGAGCACTTTGTATCTGAACAAGAAGAAGGTGAGACATTATAGTAGCATTTTAGCACCTCCAGGACACGAGGTTTGCTGTGGCCGCATTTTGTCATCCACGTCCAAGGCTAAGGTGATGCAAGGTGTAGGTTGCTTTAACATCCCGAGGGGTAGGCAGACGAGCGGGCAGGTCTCCTTGGATGCGACTGTATGTTCACTGCGCCGGTGGATTTGGCCGAGAGCTTTTGTAACAGTGATTAAGAGATCCTTGTTTTCCTGAGGTGTAAGGGGCGGGGGGGGGGGGGGGGGGGGCGGTGGTCAGCTCCTGAAATTATCATGCAGGTGGTGGTCCTTTTGTGCCACGATGAAGTAGAGTCACATGGTAGCAATTTCACAATGTGGACTGGTGGTTCTGATTTTAACAAGGTTTGAACTTGGATGATGACAGATGGAACAAGTGTATTAATGTGCTGAATCCCTAGTCATTAGTGGCTCATAATTTTGAATCATCAGCCCCCACCCCACCCCTCCTGCCACCACTGCCACCTTTCTCCCTCTTTAGATTACCCCTGCAGTGAGACACTTGATCCCTAGCCAGAACAATGTACCTTCACTCAACTTTTTTCCAGAGTTGCCTCGAGATGTTTCCTTGAGAAAGTTAGGCTCTCCATCCAGTTGGCCCTAAGACCTTCTTAGGAGGTAGAGCTTCTGTAGCCCCATACAGCTATTGAAGTGACTGCTTGTTAATATTTGACAGAATGGGTGTGGAAAATTGAAGGCAGAATTAATTTTCAGTCAAGCTACCAAAAAAAAAAAAAAAAAGATCCCATCCTGTGCGGGTGAGGTAGGCTAAGTTGATTGTTTTAAAAGGGCCGTTTGTCCAGGCAGTTATGACAGTTTATGTTAGGCAGCAGGGAGGAGCCGAAGAAAGGAAAACAGACCTTTGACTGCAGCTCTAGGGAGGGGATCTGAAATGCAAGGTTTATCAGGGCATTTTAGCATTTTAACACTGACTACTGACCTGTCCAGGGGACTGCTCGGAGACCTTTTTTGTATGCATTCAATTGTGAGAAGTAAACAAACGGGCTCGTATCCTGTGTTTGGTAACTGGGTGGGGAACACAGTTTGGCAACCAGTGTTGCTTTTAAATTCTTTCTTTGGACAATGGGCCTTGTATACTTTTATATCCTGGCTTTTCAAACGTGGACAGCTTTCATGAGCTTTTCCTAGGGATGGCCAGAGAGACAACAGAAAAGCCATCAGTCATTTTATATAAATACAAAATTTTTTAAACATTTCATTTACAGTAAGACAGGAAACACCCTCCCCAAACTCGGGCGCCCCCTTTCCATTCTTTTCTACTTCACGAAGCGCTGGTTCCCCCATCTTTCATTGTATCCATGTTTTTTCTTCTCTTCCTTCCTTCTGTTTTTTTTTTAAGTGTCATGAATTAATATCTGTTGAAGAAATGAAAAAATCATTTTGACATGAATATAACTATCATTGGGTTTTACATTAATGTGATAACATGGGAAGGGGTGAAAACAATTGGATCATTTTATGCATGCTGTTCTTAAAATGAAAACACTGGCTTTTCATTTAAATTTATTTAAATTTTTGTTGTTAGTGGTATAGAATTTGTTTTTTGGAGTGAAACTCAATTAACTTTCTCAGTGGCATGGTAGTAAGTCTGAAATTGGTTGCTAATAGGAGAATGATGGTTTTTACTGTAAAATAAACTGCTCGGAGACCGAAAGGAAACCACCATTTTTCTCTTCCTTTGAACTTGGCATCAGAAGGTCTTGATACACATACCATTTTATGGATATATCAGATAAAGGTCATGTGTTAGGTTAAGTGAATGCAGTTGTTTGTAAAGTATAGTTATTAGAAGCTCTGAAAGGGTTGTATAGTCCCTCTTAGTTACAGAAGTCTTCCTGATATTTTGAGTGATACTCAGAATTGGGAAAATGGATCTTGTTGTGTTTTTTTTGTTTTTGTTTTTTTTCCTTAAAGGGTCTTTTTTTTTTTTTTTTTGGCTACAGTTTGGGAAGGGTTAATTTTCCTTTCATAATTGTTAGCCATAATGTGGCTAAGACCTCCACCTCGATTTGATTCCTAGCAGATTAAGGATATTAGATAATTTCCTTCTATTTATTGTACTACTGCACTGTATTATCTTTCTATCACTCAGATAATTACTGAGGAAATCTACATTAATTTTTTTTGGCTAGAGCGAGGCCTGCTAAACACAGGAATGATGTATTGATGTTTTACACAACAAAAGTTTTCCTCCTGTCATTGTCCAATCAACAAAAAGATATTTATCATACCGTAAAGCCCCTTCTTTTCAAGAACAAAGCGGGTGGGGAAGCAGGACAGGCCAGCGGACCTGGGGGTTTCTGAAACTAAAGCCAAGTTAAGGCATCTGAAGCTTAAAGTGTCCTTCATATTAAACACTCACAGTCGAGTACGATGTTGTTTGCTAAATTATGAATGTGTGTAATTAAAATCTAGTGGCTGTTTCTATGAAAGATTTACAATGTTATTTCATCGTTTGTCATGGCTAATTAACAATATTAGATGAAGTTTTTCTTCTTCAAAGGTCTGATTTTTTCTCATTTATTTATGTCAGGAGTGATAAACAGAGTAGTTAAAAGCTCCCGGTGCAGGCAAGAGGAAGGCAGCTTATTCTTCTATACTCTCAGAGGTCCAGGGTTCAAATCCCTCCAGACCAGAATGGTGCATTCCTTCTCTGTAGCATGAATAATTAAACATTTCAAAGTCTGGAAGTTCACATCTCGACTATAAACACTCAGGCCTTTCAAACTGTAGGAAAAGCGGACTTGATCAACGAGTTATTTTTTTCTGTGCCCCTGGCAGCCGAGAGGGAACATCCAGCCACCACCCTCCCCCACTCCCCACCCATTCTCTTCAGACGTGTGATGTCCTGTCCCTTTCGCACCAGCCCCAACACTGAGCCCTCCCTAGACCCCAGCAGCCATCGTTGATGTTTGACGATGACGGCGTGTTTTGAAACATCCATACTCTGAGCCTTCCTCAGGACGTGGCCATCTCATTTTCCTCTCCCTGATTTCTTACAGCAGCAGCAGGTGGCTACCCAGCAGTTGGCTTTTCAGCAGCAGCTCCTCCAGATGCAGCAGCTACAGCAGCAGCACCTCTTATCTCTACAGCGCCAAGGCCTTCTTACAATTCAGCCAGGGCAGCCTGCCCTTCCCCTCCAGCCCCTTGCTCAAGGTAAGCACCCATTACACAGCAGGTGGGCACCACTCTGCGGAGACGTTGGGTCAGAGGTGGCGGGCTGTCGGGTGGTCGACTCCAGCTCATCAGTAAGGACATGGTCCATCTAAAACCAGCATATACAGACTTCAGAGAGAAGATTGGTTGAGGTCCTAAGGATGGACCTTTGTAGAAGATAAAGGACTTGCTTGTTGATGCCAAAATGAAGACGAGGAGTGGTGTGATGCTGAGCAGTAGCAGAGGAATCCCACTGTTGCACATTCTTAGAGTAGGAGAAGGCAATGCTACTTTGATTTACAGAGCATTTTAATCCAATCAGGCACTGTCAGTTTGGAATCACAGATGAATTTTCCTGAAGGCTTGTTTAGCCTTGTTTAGCCACTGTAAGTTATATTTTCCGTCATTGTAATTCATTCTGTTTTAAAGCTTAGTGATGCTTTTTAAATGCCACTTCCTAAGTTCTAGGGATAAATTCAGGGTTTATTCTGTATGTTAGGATTAATCTCTTTTGTTGGGTTTTCTTGTTTGCATTCATCTGTTGATTTTTTTTTAGCAAGTTCTGCACTCATCCGAACAGGTAGTATTTCTCCCTCTTGTTCTTCAAAAACTAGAGTTCCTTGCAAAGGAACAAGATATCACGGATTTAAAAATTTCTTTCGAAAGGCCATTGACTTGTTATTACAGTGGGTGTTGGACATCAGAAACAAATGAGGATTCTAGCCATTTTAGGACATCCTCATGGTTGAAACAACTCTTTGCCATGTGTGATGTGAACGCACATGAGATTATTCAGAACCAGAACACAGGGAAGTATGAAAGGAAAGCAGAAAGAGTCATGACATGTTTGGCAATACAGTCCCCCCCCACATCCTATACACAGTTCACACATTTCAGTCACCTCCTCAAGGCGTCTGGTCTTGGCAGTTGTAGTAGTCTTGGATGTACACGTATGGGCCTTAAAGTCTGATAGCTAAGGTCTTTGGTGTCTTGGATTCAGTTGCCTTCTGAAGAGGGTTGAAAATGTGGCACCACCTTCACCCTTCGTGGTGAGTAAGACATTCTCATCTGTTCAGCAACTTTTGGTGTCAAGTGGAACCAGTGAGGCATGTCTCCATTCGAATCTTCTCTCTTGAGTCAACCACACCCAACTTGTATCTCTTCCGGGGTTTTCTGTTTTTGTTTATGTTTCCAGTGTTCAAACTGGGGCTTTCTCCTCTAATGTCCCTCCTCCTCTTTTTGCCTTTACTGCTCAACCACTGGATCCATAATCAGCATCTCTGTGGCTGTCAAAATAGAAGATTTGGTAACAGAGCAGTACGAGGGGAGAAGAAAGGACACATCGGCTAATGTATTTTTTTGTGCTTGCAAAATGTCCTAACGTGCATTAATTACACCTTCAGGTTTATTGTTGGAAACATCGCAGGCTGTTCTGACACACCCACTGGACTTGGGCTTCAACCTCTCATCTTTTCCCACTGCTCCTATACTATTAAGTTTGCTCACTAAGGTTCATTGTTATAGTACATCAGTTAAGCTGTCCAAAAGAGGGCAATTGGGCAGTGACAAGACAAGCTCATGTGTAATGTGAAAGAAATGAATGTGGTGATGCATGAAGTGTAATCTCTGCAGTAACATATCAGAGACACCAGTAGGTAATTCACTAGTCATGGCATTGATTGATATGCTTAGCAATCTGCTATAACTATTAGCCCCTGCAACATTAAGAGGAAGCATATTTAACATCTAAGGGATGCCCTTAGGTGTGCCCAAGATACATAAATGTAAATATACAGTATTTCGGGAGTCAGGTTGTGGCAGTGGAGTGAGCTACCTGCGTCGATGCCATCTTTTGCAGAATCCAGAGGTTGGTTCTTTCTCTCCTTTCCCCTCGCCCAAAGTGGCTTGAGAATTCAGTCGTGTTGGACTACAACACAATTTTTTTTTATCAGAGACATGATGGCTTAAAACTGATGTCATTATGAGGTTTAAATCAACTTTCTGCTTGCTTGAACATGGTCACCTGGGTATGGATGTACAAGGACAAAAAGAGGTTGATCAACTCTGTTTGTCTTTGAGCCAGTGATACCTGGGGTTGTAAAATTGAGTTCCATGAGCAGTAATCTGTCAACTGTCCCCACAACATACATTTTTTAAGCCAGTGTCTGCATTTTCTTTTATAATGAAGGGGTCGGTTGTCCTGGAAAAAGAAATGTAGCAAGGCACAGGGGTTATGTGTTACAAATGCCGGTAATGGCCACTTTGTGATACGGTCATCACGATTCTTTTACATACCTGCTCCGGGCCTTGGCGAAGTCACCTTAAACGTGTATAAATATGAAAGTATGAATAGATAGAAAGTAATATTGTGAGGCCTTCTTTTTTTCCCTTCCTGAAGGTTTTATGGTATGAAGTAGGAGGGACGTTTTTTGTTGTTTGTAAGAGGATTGTAGGGCCTTCTCTGTTTTGCATAATTAGCACATACACTTTTCCCCCTGGTCTCTCGAAGCATCTGAGCCCCTGATATTCAGTAGCATCCTGACTTCTTAATTTTGAGGATACGAACTATAGAGATTACATGCTGGAGATGTATTCCTCTTAATGAATTTGTTTAAGCTGGTACTGTTATTCCTGTCTACCATATTGGAAGAAATGCGTGATGCTTTTTGGAAAGTTGATTATCGTATTTAGTCTGATGAGTGACTAGCCTGCCTTTTATCTGTCTTAATTCTATCACGAGATCATGGCTGTCAAATAATAGCATCCTCCGGTAGATAGTATGCCTCGAAGTAATAGTTTAACATCACTAACAAGGTGTAGCATTGATGGAGAGTGATTTGACTGCTCCCTGGAAGTCTGATGAGAATGTCCTTAAATGTAATTATCACAGTGAAATTTGACCCAAAAGTACACCTGTTTGTCAGTGAGTTACTGTTTTATTTACTGTTTCCCCTTGTGAGTGATGGATTTGCCAGCCCACTGGAATAAAAGGAGAGCAGAGGAACACTAACTAATGTACTCTGTCGGTGTAACAAGTGTAGCAGCACATTTGCCTTTGTCTTTATTTGCTGGATAAACAGCTTACAAATTTTAAAACCTCCAAAGTTAACGCTTTTCTTGGAGGGAAAGTGTTAACACAGTTGTTAGAAACAGTGTTCTTCCATTTTTTTTCACTTCCCATGCAGCTGACCCAGAAATCAATTAGTTTGAGTTGAAAAATAGGCAGCTTGTTCTTTTCATGTGTATTTACTCCCCAGAAAATAAAAATAGGTGTTGACTTGTGTGGCTTTATATCAATATGCTATCATCAACAGACAAGCCTATTCACTATTGTTTCAATTGAGTAAACAGTGGTCGGAGGGTCAGCCATATTCACAGGTAATTGTTGGTGTGCGGACATTGGTGGCAGGCCTGTTAGCTACAAACACATCCCACATGTCACTTCGGAAGGTGTTTGAAAATAATAGCTCAGATGCAGCAGGACCGGACACGGGATTGTAGAGTGACCTTTCCCTTTGTTTAATTTGCCTCTGAGGCTTAATTTCAGGGGACAAGTAATAATTGAATATGCCTAATAACTAAATGCTCATTTGGGACAAAATCCATCAAAATATAATTGGCATTTGATTTTTATGAAGGAAGAAGAAAACCGACTTGGCTGTCGAGGATGCGTTCTAAGAATATCTGACCACTTAATGCATCATTTGAAGCCTCCTTTTATAATATATATTAATTGCAAATACTTGAGCATTTGAACATTTTCGTGGAGAACCGTTAGGAGAGACCAACTGTTTTTGTTAACGCTCCTCTCAGAAAGGCGGGGAAGGTTATTGGTCTGCTGTGCAATAATTTACTCCTCTTTGATATGCAAACGATCCACGGTGAATATAAAAAAATCCTATCAGACTCATTTCACAGTTCTTAACCACTCGGATTCTCTGGAGTCCATCGCCTCATTAGACCAGTGCTCTCCAATGCTAGCATAATTAAAATCTTTAACAGTTTAGCAAAGTAAAGATGTTTGGCTGATCACGTTGAGATGATTATCTATCCATTGTATTCTAAATGACAAAAATAAATTAAATTTAGACCTTGGCATTTTTTATTATGTGTTTCAAATGAATATAATGCACACAGCCTTCTTTTTTAATTCAATAGCTTAGGTTTGGTAAGAAACACGCCTGTTTCGGGTGCTGCTATAGAGTCAGAAAATGGCAGGCTTTCTAGGATAGCTGTGTTACAGTTGATTGAAACAATGAACTGCAATCCAGACATCCACTTCTAATGTGGAATTGCCTTATGCCGTACAAGGTTGATGATTTCTTCTCACTGTCCTTTTGAAGGAACGGCTGTTGTTGTTTATTGTTGTTAGCTACCATTTAGAATCTTCTTCTTCTGCACATGCATGCACCAGCAGATGCATTGAGGTAGGATCTGGAAAGGGTGGGCTGTAGAGGCATGCCTGCCTCTAAAATAAAGGTTATGAGGCCATAGTAGTGAGATTGACATACTGATTGTATCTCCTCTTGGGGAAAATACAGATTTGACCCTTCCTCCTTAAGATTCCTGTCCATTTTGACCCCCTTAAGAAACAAGAGAACTTGATTACTCCAAATTTATTTTACGTTTGCATTTTATTCTGCAATGGTTCATTAGCATTGATCTAAGAAATGACAGTAATAATAGTGTTACTTGTTAAAAAAAAAAAGTTACACAGTTTCTCAGTAGACACATCCATCAATTAAGCATGTGGTACTAGAAACCAAAATTAATGAGGAAGATAGGTGTGTTAATGAAATAATCATAGTATAATCAATTTGAATGTTAAAAGTTGAAAAGCATTTCAGGAAGACGATATGAATTCATAATTTATGTCTAAAAGTGATTAATAAAAACTATATTTAATAACAAAGCTATTTGTCATCATTTAAGACTTAAGCACAAAAATTATTCATTTTGTGGTTCGTGTTGTCATAATAGTATAGTTGAACAAATTTATTTCGAGCCCTTCTTTGTGACTAAAAATACAATAACATCTATACTCCTTTTCAAAAATCTAGAAACAACAGTTTAGATGAAGGCATACTGTCTTTGCAGAGTAACTGTTTTGAATCCTTTTTACGGAGGTCTTTTATGTGTGACAAGGGCACTCCAACTCGGCTGTTCAGTGGGAGGACACGGTTGTTACTACCGTATTTGCCTTAGTTGGGAGGGGGCAAAAAAAATGCACACATCAAAAAACAAAAAAAACAACAAAAAAACCCGTAACACTAGGCTTTGTTTACTGACTCTTTGATTTAATTACTGTTTGAAGAGGACGGAATTAGCTGTTAATTGATTTAATTATCCAATTTGTTTGTTTCAGGCATGATTCCAACAGAACTGCAGCAGCTCTGGAAAGAAGTGACAAGTGCTCATTCGGCAGAAGAAAGCACAGGCAGCAATCACAGCAGTTTGGATCTGACCACAACATGTGTCTCCTCCTCTGCACCTTCCAAGACCTCCTTAATAATGAACCCACATGCCTCTACCAATGGACAGCTCTCAGTCCACACCCCCAAAAGGGAAAGGTAGGAATGAGCTGCTGAGATGTGTTTGAAGAGGTCTGGAGGGTGGGACGGGTGGGTGGCCTTGCTCGGCCATATTTCAGCGATCCCTGATGGGATCCGTGGGACTTGAATGCACATCAGAGGACCTAAGAAGGTGTTCACTATGGTTTGGGTGGGAAGTGTCTAATTATTTTCACCTTCCCAACATGGAATTAGCAGTTACACATATCTGACCTAAGCCTGAGAAGCCAGGCAGAGTTAGTTTCTCGCTGGATGGGTTGGATGTCAGGGGTCCCAGGCTCAGTCTTTGTGCTCCGTGCTCACTCCATGCAAGCTCAACACCTGGGCCCTACCTACCTTCTAAGGGAGTAGTAGAGTCTGGTATTGGCAATTTTGAATCACAGTTCAAGAAAGGATAGAACATAGCCTCTCCGTTCTGCCCTCCTAGAGGGCAGGGAGCCCATCTTTTGCATAATTGCGCGACCTTTTTCATGGTAAATGCTCAGTGAAGGTTGGAAGGAGCTGGAGATGGAAGGGGTCTGGGTATGTGCACCTAGGATGCACATCTGTACACAGATTGAAAAAATAGAGCCTTAACTCCCAGGGAGGAATGCGGTGCTGTCTCGCTTGCTGTATTCCTCTCTGGAAGTTAAGGCTTTCTATATTGTGATTGCCCTCAGCGTTGCTTGAACGTTAGTCGAAGCCGAGTCTGAAATATCCAGAATATATCCCGTTAGCAGACAGTTCTAAGAAAATGAAGCTGTTAATTCATGTTATTGGAGCTTCACACCCCAGAAGCATTAATACTACTGTTGAATGCTTTTCAGAAGTGGAGTACATATATATATGAATTATATATATATAATGCTCCTAAAATTAAAAGCTTTTATTTTCAATGTACTATTTTTAAATCGGTTTCCCATCTATTTCATATGCACAGCTTCCCCACACAGAAGAAAAGTAACTTTCAAAGTAATGTGTGATAGTAAATGTCACTTCCAGCAGGAAAAACAAATTCTATATTTTGTTTTTTAATAAAAATGACTCAGTGAAAGTTTTTTTAAATGATATTTTTCACTTGAGCAATTACAAATATAATTTCATACATTTCTTCAACTATTGAGCATTAAGAAGCCCACGGGTTTAATTAGATGTGTATCTTTCTACCAGCAACATTTTATCCATTTCAAGATCAGTAATCACAGAAAACGCTCTCTGAATATTTGTGTGTGTGTGTGTGTGTGTGTGTGTGTGTGTGTGTGACATTCAAGCAGGAAAAATGTGAGAGGTTCTGAGAGATGGGAGTAATAGATGCTTTATCTGAAACTTGCAACCATTTTAAGATCATTTTGGAACTTCTGTGACAGACATAGGTAAAGTAAAACATGTTTCAAATCTCCTGTTCAGAAGAACTCGAAGGGTAGAATGGTGGACAGTAAGAATCTATGTGGAGCCATTGGGCCAAATGTGAGGATAGCTTTGTACACCTGGAAGCCAATCTTTGCTCTTGCTTTACCACCTCTTACAGTGTCTTTGCAAGTAAAAAAATAACACTGAACCTCAGAGAGCTTTAAAGAAAAGGTTCTAGGTTGTTGTCCTTTGCTGTACTTGGCTTTGGGTGTCTAAGGTTGATGCCATCCATTTACCATGGAGTGATCGAATTACATCTTGATCCATAGGCAGAACAGTCCATCCACTGAAAAATGCCGACTGATGCCCTTAAGATATTTGTTGCAATCTTATCGGCAGTGGTGGAGCCTGCACAGATTTCCTGTGACACAGAAAACTCTTCTTGTTTAGATGCAGTATGCTCGGTTTCATTCTAAAAGGTTCTATATCTGCAGTCAGGTGATAGATTAGCAATGAGGCAGGTGGGAGAAGAATAGCCCTTTTTATGTTTTCAGGTATATTTGAAAGTGAATGGATCTAATAGTCTCATTCCAGGGGAATAAGTTGGCTTGATTTTTTTTTTTATAATCCTCACTTGTCTGCAAACCAGTTAGGCTTAATCTTCACTATATATACTACCTGCTAAAAATTAGAATATGGATCAGAAAATAATTTGGGTTCTCCTGAGCTGTAATCTGGCTGTAAAAACAGGCTGAATTTTCCAGTTCTATACGCAAAGAAGAAACAACTAATGAAATTACATGCCACTCCTTAATATCCTGGCTCTCTCAGTTTATATTACAGGGTAGGTCCCTAGTTGGGGCTAAACTAAAAGAAAATTCTCGTTAGCCTATTTTAGCTGAATGCAGTGAACAAGACAAATGAGCACCCCCTAGGTTCAAGATAATTCAAAAGTTAGAAACTTACAGAATTGATCATTAAAAATTCAATTATTAGTTACCAGCTTTGTGTACATACAAGTACTGATAATGAGGCTTTACCTCGTTGTACCTTACGATTTATTTTTAAATCGTCAATGTGATACCCTCTTTAAGTAGTAGAAAATGGTTTAAAAAGTAAGAGAGGGGAAAAAAAAAAAGTAAGAGAGGAAAGCTATCACAATAAAAATGTTTTCACTTAGACACTGACTTGATGTCTGTCACAGGGGTCCCTTGGAGAAGTTTTGTCCCTTCTTCCCAGTGCATTTGTGAAATACGTAACTTTGCAGGCTCTCCATTGATTTCCACGTAACATTCTCTCCCCGCCGCCCATTCTCCCAGAGCAGTATCTGAACAAGCAAGAGGCTCTGCCGCACTGAATAATCATCTAGCCCTTCAGACTCAGTCTTAGGTGACAGCTTAAGAATTCTTCCTAAAAGGATTCAGGAACGCTCTGTGCGAAACTGTGTTGGAAAAAGGCAGGATCCTAAGAGTTTTTGTTTTTTAAAGTGGTAGATGTCTCACAATCCCACCTAGGCTACATATTTCTGTGTCATTTGGAAACCTCCCTCCCCCCGACTCTTGCCCCCATGTATTTTGCGGGCTCCTGTGAGCAGCCGCTGTAGCAGCAGCTCTGGGGTTTGGTGAGCTGCAATCTGTTAAGGAGATAAATAATGTGCTTGGCACGACACTCCTACTCTCCTCTTTAATTTGTCTTACACAAGGAAAATTATAATTAAATCATTCAGGGTAAACCCTTGAGTGTAGAGAAGGGAAAAAACACACTTTGGTAAAGATTGCCAATAGAAACCCACTTCCCTGTTGCGCAGGGTAGAGACATTTATCAATATTCAGCACTATTACGAGAGGAGCGGCCCATGTGATTTGTGAGGCGGATGCCAACGCTCAAATCAAGGCTTGTTAAGATCCTGTCCCTGTGCAATCACGGCCATGCAGCATCATTAGAATTCAGTACTGGCGCCGTGCTTCGTGCTTTGATTTTCTTCCGGCAATTTAATAATGTTTATTGTGCTGATTATATATAAATTCATTGGTGCAATAAACATACCTCGGTTGCCAGAGCCTGCGAGGAGCGTGGTGGAGGTGAAGTTCAGCAGAAGCTAAAGGGAGCTAACGAGGAAGCAGGCGTGTGTTCTCGTCCCTCACTGCCGTTTCATTCCCGAGGACCCAGGGAGCCACGACATCCTAGACAAACAGATAAAGCTCAGACCTGGGACACCTGTGAACGTGAAGCTGTCATCTCGTTCCCTTTAACTTGCCCGACTGTCTTGCTTTAGGAAATTCCAAGTTTTGGTGTGGGTAAACAAAATCAACGGAATGCAAATGAAACATTTATTAAAATGCTAAATTTAGTAAAGCCCTTTGAGCTTCTTGGATCAAAGCAGCTATGTAAATACAAATAGCAATTACTACTTAAGTAATTGCCTGAATTAAAATTCTAAATATCACATTATATTATGGTGCACTTGGGAAAGGGGAGGGAGCTCACACTTCCTCGGTTCTTTCTCCATGCCAAGCACTGGCTAAACCCTTGTTTTTGGAATGATGTCTCATTTTATCCTCACTGAGAAGCGGTAGGGATTATTATACCCATTTTACAGACAAGGAAATTGACTCATGGAGACTAAGTAACTGACCTAGGGTCACAGAACTGGTTAGTGGCGTAGCCGAGATCCAAATGCAATCCTGTCTCGTAACTTTGTAAAACAGCACTTAAAGTTTTCATTTAGCCTACCAGTGAATATTCAATTAGGGTAAATTGAAATCAGTGTTCCTAAAACGATTTTTAATCCAGCAAAATGCTTACTGACTCTACCTACTCTCTGCACCGCAGCACATTTTATTTATTTATTTTTAAAGATTTTATGTTGTTCAAGAGAGAGCAAGCATGAGTGGGGCAGGAGGAGCAGGGAGAGAGGGAGAAGCAGACTCCCCCCTTGAGCAGAGAGCCCCCTGGGGCTCAATCCTAGGACCCTGGGACCAGGATCTGAGCCGAGGGCAGATGCTTAATCAAGTGAGCCACCGTGGCACCCCCATCAGCACATTTTAAAGGAAAATACAAGGTTTCCTCTTTTAATGTGGATACTGGTATCTACTGGGCTGTCCAGGAAGGAAGGGGGTGGGTAGCATCGACAAAACATACGTCACTTATAGTCTGAAACAGCACATAAAGAACAAAAATGAAGCCCATGGCGGCTTTGCACACAGGCAGCTGCCAGCCAGCGTCGCGCTCTCTGCAAGTCTCCCTCCTTCCTTTCTCGCCTCCTAGATCTTGTGCTTCCGCATTGAACACGTCCTCCGGTCTTTATCCCATTTTCCCTGTCCTCTGTGGTCCAGATGAGAGGTACTCCTCTTCTCGGAGTCTGCCCAGCTTTTTGCTTTCAGTTCAGCCGCCACGAGTAGATGTTTGCTAACTTGAGCGTGTCTCAGATTCAAAGCTCTTCTAAATGCGTATTTCAAGACTTCCTTACACATCTAGTGGAAAAGGTTTCTTTGGGTCGGTTGTGCAGCCTCTTCTTCCCTCGAGGCTGTCCTGTTGTTCCTGCGATTCACGTGGCCCCTGCCCTGTGAGATCTAACCTGCCCTCTGTCCACTCACAGTGTTTCTTCCTTCCTTCTGCTAGTTTGTTGACACAGCCCCACGTATGCCAGTTGCTTGCGTTTTCCACACTCTGCAGTGGGCAGCTGCCTGCAAATAACTCCTGACGGTTTTTGCTTGGCTAGTGCACTTTCAGACATTTTCACTTGATACAGTCTCTGGTTTTGATTTGTGGCCTCTTGACATATTGCCATGCATTTGACTACATAACAATAACATTTGTGTTTCCCGCCCCATTATTTTCAAAAGTTGAGGAACTCTAAAATGTGGACATGGCTGGCGTTGAATTTTTTTCATTCTTTTTCTTTTTTGTGAACAAAATTCTGTGCTGACGAATAAATATTGGTGCTCTTGGTTGACTTGCTAAAATTCTAGAAGCTTGCTTTCAGAACTATTCCAGTTATACATGCTTTTAACTGTTGCATGTTTTCATATTCCTATTTTGGGCGTCTTGAGCCAGAAACGTATGCAGTAAGCTCTAGGTCATATTACTCTGAACGGCTCTTCTTTATTTCAACTCCTTTTGTTTTGTTTTTGAAAATCATACGGTTTCTTCTGTATTTCCCTTTATTTGAAGCACTTGAACAAATGAGCCACCCCAAATCGTTATTTCCCATTAGAGTGTTCTGGAGAACCTGCAGTCAAATCGTTCCAAATTGTCTTCAAAATTATTACTGCTGCTTCCCGCCTGCCTGTATGTGCTGAGACAATTGATCTGTAACACAGGTCAGCAAATTACAACCTACCAGCCAAATCTGGCCCACTGCTCATTTTGTAAATAAAGTTTTATTGGAACACAGCAATGCTCATTCATTTATACATTGTCTGTTGCTGCTTTCATGCTACAATGGCTGGCTTAAGCAGTTGCAGCAGAAACCATATGGCCCACAATGACTAAATAATTTACTATCTGGCCATTTATAGAAAATAATTTGCCATCTCCTTATTTTAGCTATAAGAGCAATGTTTCTCAGATTTCCTCATGATAGTCTCACAGGTATTTGTTAAAATATACAGCTTCCTAGGCCTCTCTCATGAAGATTTGGACTATACTGATAGGGGATGAGGGTGATGGAATTCGTACTTGTCACATATTGCTTATATTCTTGCTACTCAGCGGCTGCAGGCAACAGCCTTGGCATTACTTGGTTTGGTAGGGGCTTCTTAGAAATTCAGGGTCTCTGGTCCCACCCCAGACCTGCTGAATTCGGGTCTTCATTTTAACCAGATCCCCAGGGCTGTCTCAAGTTTCGAAGAAGTGCTAGTGGCATGTTCAGCTCACCTGGATTTTGGCACTCTTGGAAAGGGCATGCTTAATTTGATTAAACATCCCAGGATGTATTCAGCCCACTAAGCTAGTGGCTTGCCATTCTTATGTGATCCTAAAAAGTAGAAGTAGTACTGCTAGAAGGACTCAGTACCTGGCATATGATGGTGATGATAACGTTGCTAACCTTTATTGAACTATTACTTCGTATAGGACATGAGTACAAAGGATTGGACATAAGCCTTGATACTGACTTTCCCATTTAAATCCTAACAGTAACCCAGTGGGGTACTGTCCTCTTGATACAGATGGTATTTGGGGGGCCCGGAACAATTATATAATTTGCACAAGCCACACAGCTAGTTAGGACCAGGCAGGGACTGGAACCAGAGTCTCCCTGACCCTCAAGTCTTTGTAATGACTATCATAGTCTGGTGGTTCCCAAAGGGGCTGTTCTTCAGAACCATCATGACTTTGCCCAAAATACTGGATTGTAGTCACCAGGGAGTAAAGCTCAGAGATCAGGATGAGGCCATGACTTTCAAGGATGAGGGCCTGGGGCCAGACCTGTCTGTTTAGCCATAGTTTGAGAGAAGCTCCAGAGGTTCACAGTTGGCAGTGCTCCTACCCTGCCTCATCTTTTCACAAGGGGGCAAATCAGGTGCCTGGCAGTGAAGAACGTAAAGAACAGGCTGGGCATGGCCTGTCAGGTGTTGGAAGGGACCTGAAAAGAAGTAGACATAGCCAGTTGCAGAGGCCTGAAATGCAGGTGCTTCTGAGCCCCAAAGCAGACTCTTGGCAGCGACACCTGTCCCTTGTCTATCTGTATAGGGCAAAAACATTTCTGCTGATATCAGAAAGAAACAAAATGTCTAGTTAACATTTCGTACCACAGACATGCTCCTGGGTATTTTGTGACCATCATGCCTGGAAGAGCTGCAGTCCGTTTGTCTCATTATTTAAAACCACTTGCTTCTCGGTCTTAGAAGCAAGGAAGAAAAGCTTTCTCAGGGCATGTGGCAAAGTGCAGTCTCATGTCCTGTCATTCACACATAAGGTAGGGCGAAGGAGAAACATCTTTAAAATATTGGCATGCCATGAGGGATAGGTTTATGGATTTTCTTGACTGTTCGCTCTGTATGGTGATTAAAAGAAAAAAAACTCAGCCATTATTCTCAAACAGCTGTTGTATCTTACCTCAATAAAGTGCCTTTTACCATAACACACCATCATTAGACTCTATAAATCTTTTTCTATTTATGTGTTTAAATGATACGTGCTTCCCAATAAAATGGTTATCATTGGTCTAGAGAGTTGTATTCCTTTTATAAGTTTCTCCTAAGTTGAGTTGGTTTCAATTTTTTTCAATATGAATCTTGACCATGGGCTATTTCACATCCAATGTGCCCAGTTTCCCCCGCAAAATAATATTCGGGCCCCCGCTTTCTCTCATCATGTAGGATAGACATTCTTTTCTGATGAGTGGCTGCTGCTAATAGGGTTTTTTTTCACCAGATCTCTTTGTTGGCACCCCACCATTTTCCAGGGTCTGCGCCCCTTCCTTCCAAGTACATTAGCTTTCTTAACATTTATCCCACACTGAGGGTGTGAAGGAAAAACATTTTGGCAGCAGGACAGTGAAGACCCATTTGGGGGGAACTCTGACAGCATTGTCCATAGTGCTGGCTTTTACCCTTCCCCTGCAAAAGTGTCTTGCTGAAGTGTACAGTTTACGACTTGGATTGATGAACAGAAACATTTCCTTTGGTGGGCATTAGATCCATCCAAGAGTGGAAAGGGAAGCCCTGAATCTCCAGAAGGCCACAGGGTTTGGGAAAGTCCTGGTGTTCTTCTACTCTTATTGTATGTACTTTTTTATTTTTTAAGATTTTAAAATTCTTGAGAGAGACACAGAGAGAGGGGCAGAGACATAGGCAGAGGGAGAAGCAGGCTCCCTGCAGGGAGCCTGATATAGGACTCAATCCCTGTACCCCAAGATCATGACCTGAGCTGAAGGCAGCCACTGAGCCACCCAGACGCCCCTTCTACTCTCCTTTAAATGACAAGTATGAGTCTCCTGATTTTAAGCCAGGGATGGGGCCACATGCAGGCAGCCTAGATGGAAGTCCCATTCTTTTTCAAAATTTCCCTAGCTGCCTGTGTGGCGCTGGTGTCACCCTGTAGCCTGGCTCTGCAGCTCTCTCTGACTGGGAGCCACCACTCTGCTGCCTGGCTCGCCTGGGTAATGCAAATGAGTGTGTTACATATGTACAGCAGTCCCAAGCTGCTTTATTCCACCCCCCTTTGTAATCAGTCAAGGCCTAAGTATATTATAAAGTATATTCTCCTCATTAAAACAATAGTGGAAGCTCACAAAGGGAAATTGTTAATATGTGTTCCAGCTTGTCATTTCTGCCTGTGTGAATAAAGAAGATAACCGTTCCTTTGGGAAACTATTTCGGGAATTGAGCAACAGATATGCTAGCCAGAGAATTCTCTTAACTATAATTTTCCTTTTTGTTTGTACTCAAAAATAACATCCTGATGGGCTCTTCGGTGCCTCTGCATATCCAGAGCACAATTGCCACAGCCCAGGTGGTGTTAATATGGGACAATCCCCCGGGCACATGTCGCCCAGAGTTGTACAGCTTGTTCAGTGTCTTCGTCCATATGGCAATCTGTACCATTCACAGAAAGGCATCGGGGCTGTGCCTGGTGGGTACTGTGGTCAATGTAGTGTGAAGAGAAGGCTCCCACTCCCAGCAGCCTCTGTGGTATAGTTTGTCTTAGGGTAGATCTGAGTTACGATGTGCATGCTCCGCACACACACATGCACACACACACACACACACACACACACTCAACTAAGATATTCCAGAAGAGCTTTGCTGGTCTTCTTCCCTCTCTTCTTCCCCCATACCCTCTTCATTTTCCAAAACAAATGGTTAACTCAGCAGGTATAATTGCAGTGCATGAAACCTACCTGGGTTATAGAAAGTCAGTTAAAAGACACACACACACACACACACACACACACACACACTTTCCTGGGTGGTTGTCCATGGATTAACTCAACTCAAAAAATACATGCCTGTACTAGAATGCTTCTGTAAACTCCCTGGCTTTTGTTGTCTTTTTTTTTTTTTTTTTTAATGCGTTTTAAGTTGCAAAGAAGGTTTGCATTGTACCGCTTGCATGGTTGGGCTACTGGTTTTGGTTTTTGTGTCTTAAAGTGAAAAAGGGGGAAAGGAAAAAAAAAATCATTATCAGACTCAGAAATCTGAGAGTAAAACATTCCCTGGAGGTGTTAGAACTGAAAAGAGAGAACCAAGGAAACAGAGATTTCCCAGAGAGTAAGGTGAAAGTAGGAACACTTTAAAAGGCACTTTGGGAAATTTACCAGAAGGCAAAGCCTTCTACATTTATATACCTAAATGTTGTTCCGCTTTTGTATAACTATTTGTATTCTTGTTTGGTAAACAAACAGACCCCATAGCAACTGTAGCTGATGATATTTATACTACCTGTATGACTTCCCTAAACAAACAGTACTTTTATGACCTTCAAATTTCATTCCTTTTATAGTCTTCAAGACTATAAAGGAGACTAACTGGCAGGTTGATTTTTCTTTTTCTTGCCTTTCTTTTCATTCTTCTTCCTTCCCTCTTTCCAATTCTCTCTCTTCCTTTTTTTAATATATTGAAGTCTATCTTTGAAGGATCTCTTCTCTGGATATTTTACATCTTGGCTGTGAATCTTGAGTTCAAAGGTACGCTATGACAGAAGGAAAGAAAAACCTAAAGTGTTTGTGTAAAGGATATGGTATTTGCTTCCAAGAGCGGCCGTTGAGTCATCTGGTGGAATTTTAGGTTATACATCCAAAAGGCCAAAACGCTACCGAAAGTATTACTATAGACCTTAGAATTGGACAGGCATGCATCTATGGCTATGTCTCTACCATTTATAGCTGAACTATTGATGGAAACATTCTTATACACATGAGCCCCTCTATTCAACTTCCATTTTTCCATATGAGTCATATTTACGACAAGAACAAGAACTCTCATGTTAAAGATCAGTGTAAGAAATAAATGGCAGTTTACTTTAATTAGAAAAAAAAATAACACCAAGAGCTGGAATAATCCAGTGGTGTTTGAATAAATTAGAAGATTGTACAGGCAAAAATAAAAAGCAACTTAAAAAAAAAAAAGCAACTTAACAAGGATAAGTGGGAAGTTGTCCAGAGTTCAACAGAAATGTGTTCCTGAGCGGGACAAAAGTCACTGGACAGTACTAACGTGCACACGTTCATACAGCAGATCTTACCAAACCCTAACCACATGCCAAGTGTCCTAGGCTCCGGGGCATGCAGCTGTGAGCTTGACGAAGTCTGTCCTCATGGAGCTGACATTACAGTAGACGTAGGACAAACAAATAATTACATAATAAAAGAAATAAGTTCTGAGCAAAATAACGCAGGGAAGGGAGAAGATTGAGTCTGGCAAAGCCGCTGTGAGGATATGACCTTTGAACAGATGGAAAGAAATTACAGAACAGCCAACCAGGCTTAGATACAGCAGAAGCAGAGGCCTTGAGTCCAGGGCAGAAAGGACATGTTTTGCTGGACCATGGCCCATACCTCAGTTAGTGCGGGGGCGACTGTGTTTAGTGGTTATAGGTGTGGACTCTGAAGCCGGACTGCCTGCATTCCAAAACCGGCTGCCCACTGAAGTGACTTAGCGTTGGTGTGCCCAGTGGTCCGTCTGTGAAATGGGCATGATACCAGGCTCTGGCACGTAGTAGGTGCTCAGTAAATTTGAGCCGGCATTGTTAATTATTATTAAAGTCTTTGATTCATTCAAACCGCATTTATTATACACTAACTATATAGGTTCTGGAGCTTAAAAGAGTACCACAACCCAGTTCTGCCCCTTAAGGAGCTCGCCGTCTAATCAGAGAGACATACAACACAAAGAGACACGTGCAATGTGGTATAATCAATGCAGTGATATGAAAATATACAAAATGTGACACAGTGTCTGATTTAAAATGAGCACCAGTGGAATATCACCGTGGATGTATTTCCTCCCCGCCCCCCCCCCCACATGTGCAGCAGGTGAAATTTTTAAATACAGTGAACTCCATGAAAGAAGCTTCCCTGTCTCTCGTTTATCGCTACCTCCCCATCATCCGGTGTAGCCAGCCTGTATGATAGTTGTGAAATATCATTGCAGAGACTAGATGATATGTGCAGAAGAAGGGTGAACTAATGGAATAGTAAAGATTAAGAACCCATCAGGATGGGCAGCCCGGGTGGCTCAGCAGTTTAGCACCTGCCTTCAGCCCAGGGTGTGATCCTGGCAACCCAGGATTGAGTCTCATGTCGGGATCCCTGCATGGAGCCTGCTTCTCCCTCTGTCTGTCTGTCTGTCTCTCTCTCTCTCTCTGTCTCTCATGAATAAATAAATAAAATCTTAAAAAAAAAAAAAAAAAAAAGAACCCAGTAGGAGTAGTTCTTTATTTCCTACCCTTTGGCCACAGATGCTGTAGGAACACTGGGTTAGTCTTGCGGATACTTACAGATGCTCCAAACACAGCAGAAAATCTGGGTTTCACGTGAAGAGCGTTCCTCAATTGTGAGCTCCCATCAGAATCATCTAGAGGACTGGCTGACCCAGTCCCAGTGCTCCCGAATAGGGAGGGCCTAAGAAATTGCAACTCTGCCAAGTTCCCAGGGGCCGTACTTTGAGAACCACTGCTCTCGCCCATCCTTACGCGGTAGCATTCTTCCCCTGCTACCATCCAAAATGACAGAGAAGTGATGTGGAGAAGGAGAAAAATTCTTAAAACTATGATCCAATATAAAGTATGTTATGGAACAAAAAAAACTTTTTTTGGAATTCTTAATATCGACCTTTAAATCATTTGTAAGCACTCTTGTTTGTTTTTCTATTTTTTTTTTAATGCCTGAAGATACTGTTTGTGCTTCAGCCATCCATCTGCCTACTCTCCTCCTCTTCCCTTAGCCTTGAGCTCCTACTGATACTGATACTTCCTTAGCCTTGAGCTCCTACTGATACTGTAAGGCCCAGACCAAATATTGCAGCATTTTAGGTTCCAGCCATCTGTTCAGTTCTTTCTCTCCCAGTGGAGAATTGGGTACAACTCTTCAGCGAGGAGAACTGCCAGTGACCTCCGATCGTATTTGATTATTCACTCTATCGTTATTACAGATTTTAAATATGCATCCCTACTAAATGTGCTTTTGATTAATTATACTCATGTCTACTATATTACCTATGTTATAAAAATTAGAGGCTACAGGTGAGAAATATATACCCATATACACATGTATATTCTTACAAAAGGCCTGTTCTCTTAACACGTGCGTACAGAAACTATAATACTATCTTGCCACTCACCCATGGTTATGAATCCCAGCTTAGAGGCTCTGATCTAGGAACCCACCACACTGGTTATCACAAGTTCAGTGTTTACTTAAAACCTATGCAACTAAAAGTAGAGAAGATTTTAATCCAGTGAACATTAGTGAAGCATCTTGTCCTACAAAGAGATAACAATAATTCCATAAGGTCAGGTAGTGCTAAGGAAACCAATGCAAGTGCCTAATGGTTTTCAGCCAATTTGTATCTTTATGTCACTCATCCCCTCTTCTACTGCTTGCGTGTCTGGCCCTCATACTTCACTCACACTATTCTTCTGGTTCTGGAGTATAACTGTGCTGGCTTCCCTAGAGTATTCTGGAGGAAGGGCTAAGAAGAATTAGTATTGAACTTTTATTTATGTTCTTTGGTTTTCTTGGGTACCATTGGTGCCTCTAACATATGGACACGTTCCACATAGACCTTGTGAGTCACCAGTGCAAACACACTTGCATTGACATAATAAGAATGCCTGCCTAATGGTGTTAATAATTTTTGGATTAGTGGTCCCTATGTCTGTATTGACACAGTTGCTCACAGCCACTCTTTGGAAAGCATTCTGTTTTCTTAACAAGATCCCAGTGTTAATGCTGCCAGTGGTAAACTCTCATAAACTCAGGATAGTCCTTAGTGGCATAAGAAACAAAAGCTAGACTTCTGCCTTTTCTTGTTGGGTTTTTTTTTTTTTTTCCTTATTTATTCCTTCACTCATCACCAGGCAAACACAAGCATTCTGCTTTTGTCACCACCAGCTCACTGTGCTCACTTGCTCTCACATACTCAAGCTCTCATTGTCTGCTCCATTGTCCTCCTGGGGGACATTCTCCTGGAGTCTGGGAACCAAGATGGCACATTTTGCCCAGTGTAGCTGAAAAGGGAGCTGAGGCAGATGGGTGGTGTGGCCGGTGAAGAAAGGATCTGCCGATCTCATGCTATCCCACCTAGGTTCTCACCACTGTAGAGCGGCCAGTTACTAGTCACATCTACAACCTGTGCATGAGATGCTCCTAGATCCCATGTGATACATTTAAGTCCTAGAAGCATTGAATACAGTGCACTTTGTGGGTCTTTGTCTTGTAAGTCCAGGATGACCCTTAGGCTCTTCCTTCCCCTTTGAAAATTCAGATTAAATTGTGTCTGCGGTGACTTTCTGCTGCTTCATTGTCACCTCAAGAAGTTAATCCAGCTAGATACCAAATCTCCTTGTAGAATACACCATGAACTTTTGGTTTCCCAAAGCTCAATCCACCGAGTTGGTGTCCCATCATCATGAGGTTTGCTGTACCTACTTATATAGTAATTTATATCATCCTCTAAATCAAGTCATTTTTTAATTTAAGTCAAATGGACCTCATCCTAAGATATGATATCTATGACATCAGAGCTTGGAGATACTACATATGTTTTTACCTAATAGAAGTTAAAATAAATCTGCCAGGTTTTTTTTGAAGATTTTATTTATTTATTCATGAGAGACACACAGAGAGAGCAGAGACCCAGGCAGAGGGAGAAGCAGGCTCCTCGCGGAGCAGGAAGCCCAATGTGGGACTCGATCCCAGGACCCTGGGATCACGCCCTGAGCTGAAGGCAGAAGCTCAACCCCTGAGCCACCCAGCCTCCCCAAATCTGCCAGTTTGTAAAAAATATGCATTCTTGTTCCAACTGACATTGTAGGGGCCACCATTGAGTGCGTGCATGTCATATATTGGGATATTTTGCCAAGATTCCCTCTTTTCACTGAGGAGAAGGACCTGGACGGAATATGGCACTATGCCAAGTAGATTGAAACCCTGTTCCCATGGTATGTTTACCCTGGTTTCCTGGAAAAGCCCAAAACTACCACTTAATCTTCCTAAAAATTTAATTCAAGATCCTCCTCACTCATACATACATCTTGTACTTCCAGGTTCAGGGGTACGAGCCAGACTTGGAAGACGCCTCAGGCAGATGTAGAGTTTGGGCACAGTGAAGTTTTGACTGGTCCTGTTCACCCATTCATCAGCCTGTGTGCCAGGGTATTCCTGATTAGTGTAATACCTGGCAGGCATCAGTCTCTGATGAAACCCCTCACCAAATTTGTGCTCATGTGAAATCGGTGTTTGTTAAACAGAAAGAGGAAATGATCATTTCCCTGTGCTTGCTTCTTTCAGTCTTACCTGTCCTGTTACATTAAATCTTAAAAAGCCTTGCATAGGGGCGCCTGGGTGGCCCATCCAGTTAAGCCTCTGCCTTCAGCTCAGGTCATGATCCTAGGGTCCTGGGGTGGAGCCCCGCTCCAGGTTCACTGCTCATCAGGAAGCCTGCTTCTCTCTCTCCCTCTGCTCCTCCCCCCTCTGCTTGTGCTCTCTCACTTTCTCTCTCTCTATCTCAAATAAATAAAATCTTAAAAAAAAATAAATAAAATCCTTGGATATAATTCTTAGGCAATAGGGCTTAGGACTTGAATTGTTGTGGCCCAACACCATCAGCGTACACACCACACAAGCTTTGCAGACACACACAGTCCTGTGTCCCAACCCAGAACAACTGGAGTAGAACCGGCCTTTAAAAAAGATCTCCCAGTGATTTATATCCAGTAAAATTTGAGAAGCATTATTGTCAGAATAGCAATGGGAAAGGAAGATTGTTGTTGTTCTGTCCCCTTACATACAAATACCGTCTTTTAAGCCCAGTCAGCAGTGCCTTTGAATCATTCTCCTGCCACATCCCATTTTTGCCATATTTGCGTATACCTGTTAACTGCTTATGACTTAATTTTTTTGTTAAAACTGAGTGACTTAAATAGATTTTGTAAAAAAGCATAACACTGAGAAGTCACGATCTGATGTGTTGGTCACATTTTTTTTTCTAGTACACATGAACATGAATTCATAAGTACGAAAGTGAGGCTATTTGAAGATCACTCAAACTCACCCCACACACTGCTTTTCATGGGCCATACCCTGAGGGCCATAACAGAAGGGGAGCCCTGAATTTCTTACAAGATAATCTGTAACCCAACAGGGAGAGGGTGGGAACAAAACAAAAACAAAACCCAGTGGAAGGAGCTAAAAGCTTTTACTTCAGATATAAAGTTAGTTAAGGTAGCCCTCACATCTTGAGGCACAATATTGAGAGCAGATAATAACAATAATCTCTATCATTGTTTAAAAGCACAACTCTGGCACTTAATAGACTAATTCACAGTCACTCCAATTGCAAGTTTTACTCATGAATATCATATCACAAGGGAATGTGAAATCCTCTAATTAAACATGATTTGAAAAGCAGCAGAAAATTGAGATGATGAGCGTTCTGGGGAAGGAGAGTCAAGGATTCACGGCATGAGAGAGTGAAAGACAATGTGTGTGTGTGTGTGTGTGTGTGTGTGTGCGCGCGTGCGCACACGCGCTTGTGTGCACGCATGTCCGCATGCGCCAGTTGGTAGAGACTTCGTCTTCACTCACCCTAGGCTGGACTCTGTCATGGGCTTTCCTCAGACACCCTTCTCCTGGTGGTAAGATGATAGAACTGATGGCCAGAGTACTTTTGGAAAACTGATGCATAAACACGTAGGAGGGCATATTTCTGTAAGGAGCAAAAAGCAAAATGAAGGTAGTATGCTAGAAATGTGACATCTGAGCTGTCTCCCAGCTTTCAATGGCAAACAAGAAGCCTGCCTGCTTCTTGAAGTATTTTCAGTGAAAGTTAAAGGAGAAAGGTCATTTTTACAAAGCTACCAGGAAGAAGGATGCCGTACTCACATCCTCATTTCCCCTGTTCCCACATATCATTTGTGCGTTGGTAGGCAGGTGTAAGACCTTTTCCTCCTGATACTGCAATGTAACCCATGAAGAAACTTGACCTGTCATTTTATTTTCTGCAAGAGACTTTGACTTCCAGCTGGTTTGGAGGAGATACACAATAGTAGGAAAGACGTCAGAAGAATAAACTCTAAAATGGAAACTCGTGGTAGAGATATAAGTCATCATCTCTTTTGCTATTGTTCATCTGTATCGTTCCCTATTATAAGGACCACTGTGATGGGAGTGCCAAAGCCAACTCCTCTTCTTTGGTGTCCATGAGATTGAGGTATTATATAGATCGTAACTATATCAGTTTGTGAACATCTATATAAAAAATCTGTAGTCACCTATCTTCTGATATCACTTCATTGCTAGAAATTGAATTCATACTCCCATCTTTCAACCTGAGAACTCCCCGATCTGGTATAGTGTAAGTGTAAAGTGGTAAAGTATCATTCCAAGTAGGGTGTGCTAGTAAAGTAGAAAGCAGGGGAATAGGGTAAAAACTACAAAGTCATGCTAGAGAAGGAGAGAAAGGGGGATCATTTCTGTGTAAGTTCTCACTAAAGAATTAAATAAGCTTTAAAACAGTAGCTTTCATTGACACTCACATGGTTATGATCACAGTTTAGCATAAGGCATTTTTGTATCAGGTAGCCGTGAAACTGTCAAGAGACCGCGTTTCCAGAAACCAGAGGTATCTGGAGTTGTTGCAGGTTTTAGCAGGGAGGGAGCAGTCTCTTGCCATCCAGCAAAAATCATGAGCTGTGACAGATCTGAGAGGGGAAGATTCTGTGACCAGTAGTGTTATGAGGTGGGCATGAGACCAAAGAATTGGAAAAAAGATAAGGAGAGACTTGAGCCATAGGGAGACACCAAGGTAGTTTGGCAGAGAACTGGTCTTCACTGTTTGGATCCTGGGTAACCTGTCTTAGGGTTAGCATTCCGTTACTGTTGGCTGGCTGAATGAAAGGCTGAATGGTGGGAAAAAGAAAGATGACCAGTGTGGAGGAGGGAGACAGAACTGCTTCTAAGCAGTCAAAGGTGGTGGGAAGGGGATTAGTTGTACTTTTGGGTGTATTTATAGGGGGTGGGGAATGCTTTAGAAGGACAAAGCTTGGGGATCCCTGGGTGGCGCAGCGGTTTAGCGCCTGCCTTTGGCCCAGGGCGCGATCCTGGAGACCCGGGATCGAATCCCACGTCGGGCTCCCGGTGCATGGAGCCTGCTTCTCCCTCTGTCTGTGTGTCTGCCTCTCTCTCTCTCTCTCTGTGACTATCATAAATAAAATTAAAAAAAAAAATTAAAAAAAAAAAAGAAGGACAAAGCTTTCTGTTCCATGAAGCAGGAAGGATTCCCTTAGTCCTTACTGGAAGGCATAGACCTCCTTCATTCCTTCAACCAGTAATCACTGAGCACCTCCTCCTCATTCATATTGTCAGTAACAAGATGTGTCATTTTTCCCCACTCCTTATCCATGTGGAAGATGTAGCAAAAGTGAATTTATGTTTGGTTGGTTTTTGACAATGGTGCCAATTCATTTAGGATAGAATAGAATAATCTTCTCATCAAATGGTACTGGGACAACATGCAGAAAAATTAAGTTGGACCTCTTCCTCACACCATATACAGAAAATAACTCAAAATGAATGTGAGGGCTAGCACTCTCAGAAGAAAACACAGGAATAAATCTTCATTATGTTTGATTAGCCAGTGGGTTATTAGATGTGACATTGGAATCACAAGGAACCACAGAAAAAATAGATACATTGGACTTTGTCAAAATTAGAGACTTGTGCTTCAAAGCACACCATCAAGAAACTGAAAAGACAATCCACAAATGGAAGTAAATATTTCTAAATCATATATCTGATAAGAAATGAATGTGCAGAACGTATTTTTAAAAAACTCTTGCTGTTCAACAATAAAAAAAACTAATTTTAAAAAAAATGCACAAAGAATTTAAATAGATGTTTCTCTAAAGATCTATACGTGGTCAGTAAGCTCAAGAAAAGATGCTCAACATCATTAAACAATAAATAAATCAGAAACACAAAAAGGTACCACTTTACATCCACCAACGTGGTGAAAATAAAGACATATAGCAGGTGTTGGCAAGTGTATGGAGAAATTGGAACCCTCAAACAATTCTGGTCAGAATATAAAGTAGTAAAGCTGCTTTCAAAACTGGTCTGGCATTTCTTCAAAATGTTAACCATAGAGTTACCATGTGACCTGCCAGTTCTCCTCTTAGATATGTGCCTCAAAGAAATGAGAACATAAATTCTCATGTATATGGACATGTATATGGACATGCATTCTCATACCATCACTATTCACAATGGCCAGAACATGGAAACAGCCCAAATGTCTATCGGTGGATAAATGAATTTAAAAAAAAAAAAAAAAAAAAAAAAAACCGTCTCTATACATCTAGTGGAATACTCTTAAGCTGTAAAAAGAAAAAAGAAAAGAAAGTACTGATACATGCTACAGTGGGGATAAGCTCCCAAAACATGCTAAGTGCAAGAAGGCAAACACAAAAAAAGCACATCTTGTATGATACTAGTTACATGAAATGTCCAGAATAAGCAGATTATCTAGAAACAGAAAGAAGACAGTGGTTGGAAGGAACTGAAGGTCGGGAAGAGATGAGAAGTGATTGTTAATGGGTAGAGGATTCATTTTTGGTGTGATAGAAATATTCTAAAATTATATGTGATGTGATTACACAGCTTTGAGCATAATCAAAACCATTGACTTATACACGTGAAAAGAGTGAATCGTGTGGTGTATGAATCTCTCAATGGCGTTTAAAAAGAAAAGCATATTCCACCTTTTTAAGTGATTGGAGAATGACCAACAGTCTTTTATAACTCAAATTATGAAATGATATGCCGGTGAAATAATAGACAATTTATAATTTGAGGTTAATTCAGGGGGAGCAGTGGGGAGAGAAGCTATAAGTCTGATGGACACAGATGAAGGCTTTTGTTACAGATGAATCAGTAATTTTGTGAGGAAGCAAGCAGCACTCTTAGAAAAGAGAAAAAACACAAATTGGGGTCGACTCAGAAGACAACCATGAGAATTTGGGTCAGAGTGCAGGAAGAGCTGAGTGTGCCTTCAGGAGAAAGGAAAACTGCCTTTAACTTGGCAGGAAATGTCTTGGGACAGCAGGGTGTCTGTTGACGTCCTCTCCTTCAAAGATTGTCCTCCTCTTCCAGGGAAAATTAACTTTATGGGACTGAAAAGGATATAAAAGAGGAGAGACTGAAATGAGAGAGTGTTCTTAGTTGCAGCAGGTGGATTGAATGATTCCAGTTTCAAGTTGTCATTAAGAAGTGAACTTGGAAGGAAATCGTGAAGAGTTAACCACTGAGAACCCGCAGCCATTATACCATCTTAGAGGCTAAAATCTGTATTGAAGTCACTATGGCTCTGCCTGATACACTTTGACATAAGAAGAGTAAATTTCCCCTCTTTTACCACTTGGCATATCCCAAAAGGCAGTCAGAAAATAAATGTCTATTCTGCTTTTCTGATGACCCAGAAACGCTCCCATTCAAAAGTATAGCTGATGTGCCGTAGAGAGTGGCTGAAAGGTCAGAAGCGTGACTCAGCCACACATACCGTGGGCTCTGCTCTACCACTGTCAGGGCAAATGGCAGTCTCAATATTGAGTACTGAGTAGCACTTGATTTTTTCATGTGTGCCTATACAGCAATATATATATTAATTAATAATTGCACAGCAAAACATTTCTACACTGTACAATATAACACCTTCCAAAGTGATATGGTAAAAATTCCATTTCTTCATCACCCCTGACAATTATTATGGTCCCTTTTATGTTTGTCCAGAGAGAGTCTATCAGTGCACCACCACCAACCTATTCCTTTTCCTTCCATAGCCAAGCACTTTATTTCAGACGACTGTGTAATTTATCCAATTATAGTCCCTGGCCACGTAGGTCAGGGTGGCCCGAACCAGTGATCCTGTGAGCCAAGATGCATCAACGCCTTATTTTTTTTTTTATTTTATTTATTCATGAGAGACAGAGAGAGGCAGAGACACAGGCAGAGGGAGAAGCAGGCTCCATGCAGGGAGCCCGACATGGGACTCGATCCCAGGACTCCAGGATCATGCCCTGGGCCGAAGGCAGGCACTAAACCTAAGTTTACCAGGAGATTTGGGTAGCAGTACAGGTTGAATGGGCTTCATCTTTTAGGAAATCAGGAGTGTGGATAAAAGAGGTAAAGATTTCAAAGCTTCCCGCTTGGAACCTGCACCTGCTCATGGTCGTCATTAACCAGCTCTACTTCGAATACACATCAGGTGGAATGCCAGTCTGGCTGTAAAATGCAGCATGCTCTCTTAGATGGGAATGTGGAACAGCCTTCGCTGTGCACCGGAAGCGCCATTTCCTTTGTGGCCTGAATAATTGGACCTGTAAGATGCAAAAAATAAATAAAAGTATTTGATTATATATTAAACATGAAAAACGAGTAACAATCGCGTTTATGGTTTCCATTTCTGTAAACGAGTAATACATTAGAAGAAAAAAATGTAGCGCAGTAATGTACTGGATGTTAACAGTGTTTTCTAGGGTGGGGTTATTGGTTATGAGATGAGGGTGGAGTGGCGTGGGGAATGGACTTTTCTTCAGTTGCCAGCTCAGAGTTAGTGTTATGTGAATTTATTAAAATAAGAGCATGTCTTGATTTTTTGGAGTAAATAAGGTTTTAACATAGAGTTAAGTTTTCAAGAGGTCTGAGGACCTAACTGCGTATGTGTGTGAGGACCTGGTTGTTTTAGATGTCGGGTGTCCGTGGTTGTCTTCTTCCAGCCTTACTAAGCTGTGCTCTGTCCTTACTTTGCAATAAGGATACCAAGTTGAACAGAAAATGAATTCTTAGAGCAGCGTGGGTTTTATTCAGGCCACGGGGCCTTCACAAATCAGTTAACCAAAAGCAGAGAGATTGGGTAGGGGAGGGGATGGAGTCCATGTTAAATCATATATGTTTTATTTCTCATCCTAAATCTCTCTAGTGAACACAGCATTTTCTGTCACACTGTTTGGAACACTTTCTAGCTAACAACAACAAAGCACCATCGAATAACCATTTGCAGTTTTTAACTAGTGGTATTAAGTTCCTATTCTAACTAGTTGAGGCATTTGGCTTCCAACCTAAGGAATCAAAGTGTGTATAATGGCTGCAAACATACTCGGCATGTAGCATCTGTCCAGAGCAACTCGATAGAATATTCATAGTGAATTTTAAAACTTCATACTCATTAATTGACTCATCCCGTTTCTCTGAATATGTCTTGTAAAAACCAGTTATATACTAGAATGCTTTACCTGGTAAATTTTATTTTTAACATTAAAAGTTTATTTTTAACATTATTCATAAACATATGAAACATGAAGGGAATCTCAAGGTCCAATGTGGATGGTTAGACAAATTTTGGTATGTAATTGAAGCTAAGATGGTTTATGATAGGCTGTTAGCTTCGGTAAATAAAATTTTGAAGACTGTTGATAGCATGAGAAATTATTTAATAACAAAACTATGTTAAATATAAAAGGACGACATAAATTTTCATGCTTTAATTTGTCACAAGTGTGTATTATATATTTTTATATATATGTAAACCGAAGTGGGTAAAGAAACATTTTTTTTTCTCTCTAAGCTGTTGGTAGGAACAGTTTTCTTTTTATTTTTTTATTTTATTTATTTTTTTTTTTTTAATTTTTTTTTAATTTTTATTTATTTATGATAGTCACAGAGAGAGAGAGAGAGAGAGGCAGAGACACAGGCAGAGGGAGAAGCAGGCTCCATGCACCGGGACCCCGACGTGGGATTCAATCCTGGGTCACCAGGATCGCGCCCTGGGCCAAAGGCAGGCGCCAAACCGCTGCGCCACCCAGGGATCCAGTTTTCTTTTTAAATGATTTCCTTCCCTCAGAAGAGCTGCGAAATCTAGTCCTTAGAGAAGGACTCCTTAATTTCAAATGTTGTCAGGAATTTTTTAAAATTTTGTTTTTGTACCATATCGTTTTTTTCCCCAGTGTTATTGAGATATAATTGTCATACAGCATTGTAGAAGTTGTACAGCTTAATGACTTGATTTACTTGTGTCATGACATGATTACCAAAATAGTTTCCCTAGCATCCATCACCTTATGTAATTGGTTTTAGTCTTTAAAAAATCTGAAAATGAACTTAGATTGGCAGTAATTCTTTCCTTTGGTCTGGTGGACTTTTGCCCTCTTCAACTGCGTAGAGAATATCCTTTTGTCATTGGGCTTTATAAGTCTCACTGCAGAGCTACCTTCGTTCACTCATGTCATTCTTTTCTCTCATGAGGGACACCTTTATGAGTTAGATTTCTGTAATTTTTTTTTTCTGGTTCCCAGATGTATTTTCTGTTTTAAGGCAGAGAAGCTTGTCATTATTTTCAAGTTATATTAAATTTCCAGCATAATTATTTAAAGGCCATAGAGAGACCTATTGATCCTTGATAAGGTGTAGTTCTGTGCACATGTGTGTTTACTCCTACTGCTCCTTAGTTTAAGTGTTCATAATATGCCCACTGTGGACTCATTATGTTATGAGTCAGGGACAAGTGGCATTTGTGTATGTCTGCTCTGTGAATGTGAATCGATAGATGATATATGAATACACATCCTGGTGGTGATATAAAATATAAGCCGTACGTGCCTGGGTGTGCGTGCGTGTGTACGTGTATGTGTGTGTGTAGTCATGATTGAAGTTCAAAGTCATGGAGAAGCAGTGGAGTAAGTTGCAAAATAGCCTTTTCCTTGAAGGGAATGTGCCTGAGTACAAAACAGAACTCCCTGTGTTAGTTTTACATTTCTATTTGATGGAATCTAAGGTTATGGAAACGACTGTAAAAATAATTTGTCTGAAAGAAGTCTGGATGCAGAAATCTAATAGAGAAAATATTTGAGAATATGGTTCATCAGCGAGTGCAACAGATACACTTCCCCAAGCACCACCTGGCGTGGATCAAAGCATCCCATGACTTGGATCCTTGTGGTCAAATCATTATGTATTGATTGGAACCCCACTGGAGGATTAACCCCTCGTGTTCATGCCAAGTTTTTTCTCACTCTTGGTGTCTGTAATTTTAGAGATATAATCCTTCTGCTGTTATTAGTATCTTTTTAAAACTAATCATCTACTTGGGTCTTTCTAAATTATTTTATTCTAAATTATTTAATTGCTCTGTTCTTTGCTTGATAAAATTAATTTATGAAAAGATCATACAATTATGTGAAAGCAGTTTTTTGGTGGAAGGAAGGAGGAAAGTGTATAATATTCTGGGTAGAAAACAGCAAGAGAATCTCAAAATCAAGTACAGATTTTATCATTTTCATTATGTAGATTAAATGATAAATTCTAGCTTTTTAAAGAATCCTTCACAGTCTCAGTAGAGAGCTTTGCCTCTAACAAAAGCCTGTCAAACACTTTTCATACATGGTGGTTACATTTCTAACATTGGACTATTCACATTTTGGAATTTAACTCTTGCTTTTAAATAACAATTCAGAATTAATTAGTAAATTCATGGGAGAAAGAAACCCTCAAGTCCTCCATGTCCACTTTCAGCCATATGGGTTCCTCTTCCCTTTTAAGTCTGGTGGGATGGTTCTTGGCAACATATTCATTCTCTTGTCCTTTGTGTGTGTGTGTGTGTGTTTTTTTTTTTCAGTTTGTCCCATGAGGAGCATCCCCATAGCCATCCTCTCTATGGACATGGTGTATGCAAGTGGCCAGGCTGTGAAGCAGTGTGCGAAGATTTCCAATCATTTCTAAAGTAAGAATGATTTTATATTGCTTTTTTCTTTTACATAGCCATCACCTCCCACTGTTCATGCTTTTCCTCATAAAATGCCTTTTTGATGGAGGGTTTCATACCACCATTTTGAGAATGGACTCTAAATCATAAGGTCTAGCACATTGTCATAGGAATAGTTACAGAATCTGTGGAGGGTTGAGTGTAAAAGGCAAAAGAGGTATAACCAAGGGCAGTTTTGACGCTCTTCATAAGAGTCTGTGTTTACCCATTTTCTCAGAATGACAGTGATTAAATAAAAATTCTGCCAATATTAAATTTGCAATAATTTAGTTTTCACTTTTATTCTTGTGTCTGCATACTGAATCACTGCCCTACTAACTCTAATTCTTTAAAACTGCTGTCAGCTACTGGCCAGTTGTAGGCTGGTGATTGATCCTCTTTGTTTTTATACCAGTGACTTTATAATCCTAAGAAATGGATGCCAAGGAAATGCTACCACCTTGCTTCTTAGTGTTCCGTATTGGTGTCAGCTTTAGTTCAGATTCTTGTCCTTATGGGGAGCATGGAGTAACTTTAATTTCTACAATTAAACTATGACTAAAACTTAGGTTATCCCATTTGAATCTGTATCACTGTTAAAGTATCTCTGTAAATAAATGGCACATTAATCTTCTCATAGTTGAAGTAAAATGTTCTGTACTACATTTTACTATTTCTCTTTCTTACAGTAACTTGTCCTTTAATAAAATTTAGACTAAACCACCCTGTGTTATTGACACCCCCATAAATTTATTGATAGTATAATTGAATCATTGACAGAATGAATATAATAATACATTATATTTAGTGTATTTACATATGCAGTAATCCAATGTATGCACATGTATCACTCCTATAAAGGAGTGATCTGGCTTCGTGATGTCTTACACTTGGGTGTTGGGGGGGGTCTTTCCTTCTGTCTTTTCTCTCTCATTTAAGCCTCTAGAAAAAGAAGCAGGCTGATATATGTGCAGGTCTGGTTTTTGTGTGGTCTTTACATTGTTAAAGCAATCTGTATATTTAGCTTTATGGATCTGGATACAAATAGTGTACAAACCCATTAAAGGTACATCCAGTGTAACCTGAAAGGAGCCTTGGTGAATATGATTTTGTAGTTAATGAAGCCTGTGAATCTGTTTCAGAACTTCCCAGCTTTCATATTTTAATTGAAGAACATAAGGTGGTCATTAGAAACTTAAGGACTTAAAAATTTTTTTTAAAAGACATGCCTGAAATTTGTTTCTAAATATCAGCAATCAAGAGCAGCAGTGCTTTAAAGTAAGCAAAAGCCCTTTACAGTTATTATGATTCAAGTTAGTGTTATTGGGCTTTGTTCTCTTATAAAATCATTGATTATAAATCACTGTTTTGTTATTGCCTAATTGCATTTAGATAATGAGAGAAAAAGACCTCTTTCAAATTCTGATTTCTCTGACTGCACCAGTGCTAGCTTTGATGAATGTGTTGGTGCTAATTTCACTCATCTATAGAATGATAACCATCTGCAAATAAGATTTTTTTCATAAAGTGTTTAGAAATATACAATTGCTGTGAACATTCTCATTGTATCAGTTTTAGAGTCATGAGGGAAATGGGCAGTTTTCCAATATGATCCACTTAAAAAATGTTGTTAATAACCAAAATGTTTTCACCTTTATCCTCTAATCAGAAGTCTGTTTATTATGTAAGCTGACAATTAGGTGATATAAAGATACAGATATATACAATGTATATATAGTATATATGATTTTTATTATACATGATGTATTTTTATTATATATTACATATATAATCTTTTTTTCTTCTGAGCCTCCACCATAAGCTAGCACAATTTCAAACCATACCTTGTCCTAAAGAAAAGAATCTAAGATCATCAAAATTGAGACCTAGACTAATTCCTATTTTTTTTAAAATCCCCTTTTAAGGATATTAGGAGCCTAGCTCTTTATAGGAAACCACCTCTCAATTATTTATTGTGGTTTTGCACATGACATGACATGTTCTCAGTTCATATTTGCTCAGTGGAATTGGAATGCCCACTCTGAAGCTGCAGCTGTTGCTTGTTTATTTCCTAGGACTTATTGGCTTGTATTTCTTAGAAGACTTTTGTTTGCAAGCTACAGAAACCTGACTTTAAATTGCTTTAACCCCTCATCCTTTCTCCCAACTAAAAAAAGGGGATAGGGAATGGTAATTGACTCTGGTAACTGGGAAGTCCATGGCTGGATCCAGATGCTTAAACAGTGTTATTAGAGTATTGCTCTTGTGTCTTTTAGGTCAGTTTCTCTGTATTGCCTCCATTCTTGGGCTCTTTCCAAGTAGAACTAAAGAAGACAATGCCATGCCACAGGTTTATTAATCTCAGAGTGCCTCTCTTCTCCAAATAATTCCAGCAATAGTCCTAAGCAGACTGTCACTGACCCAGATTGAGTGAGGTGTTCCAGCTTTGAGCCAATCCATCAGATGCCCACCTCCAGAGCTGATAGAGATGTGTTCACCCTTTGTGAGCCACCGGTGTCTTAGGGAGGAGAGACTTGGTTCCTGAGTGTGGAAGAGGAGTATGTAAATCAGCAGAGGGAGAGTAAATGCTGGGAGGAAACAAACAAACACTAGGATTCATTGTTCTCTCACTGCTTTCCTCAGTTATACATTGATTGGCCATATATGATGATTTCAGGATTCTGAGTTTCTTCTATAGCGTGATTTTGGCTCTTGGAAATTCAGAGTTGTCTTCAGGTTTCAGTGTCTTGCTTAATGTAGTGGAAAATAAGTTAGTCTTCTTGCAGATTCACTTCTCCCACATTTGTGTGCAGTCTAAAGAGTAATCAAACTGGCTTTACTGAAACCAACTTTGCTTTACATTGACCTGGACTGGAAGAGCTACCGTATTTCATGTGGTCAAACAGAAACTACGTGGCCTCTTTGAATCATGTCATCGTGGAGTCATTGTTATTGGGAAGTGATGTATTTCTTCTCTAGTTGTGCCAGATTTGTAGATTCTGGAAGCACTTCTTCTCTTGGGTTCACTCTTCTTTTCCCATATTCCTCTTCTATGGTTTAAGCAGGTTGAAAAGCAGCATTTGGGTTCTCCAAGGTACTCTTGCTCAACAAAATGTTGACCACTGACCTTGACTTAGTGGCTGCTTTCTAGTTTCTTTCCCCACCTATCTTCTGATACCCCTGATTTTACACTCCCCTAGTAAGAATTTATAATTAAACATCTGTGAGTCAGGGACAGTTCCAAGTACTTTACATATGTAGTTGACCCTTGAACAAAAAATTTCAACTGTGGAGATCCACTTTTATACAGATTTTTTTCTCTGATAAATGTAGGAGTTTTATAAATGCATTTTCTTACCTTAAGATATTCTTAATATTTTTTTGTTATAGCTTACTTTATTGTAATATAGTACATAATACATACAATATAAAACTATGTGTTAATTGACATTATACATTGTTAGTAAGGCTTCCTATTAACAGAGTAGGCGTTAGTTTTTGGGGAGTCAAAAGTTACACGTGGATTTTTTGCTGCATGAGGGGATCACTGTTGCTCCCATGTCTTTTCAAGGAGCAATTGTATAGTTTATTTAATCCTCACATCACCTTACAGTGATAATATTAAGATACTACTTTCAGCCGACAGGTAAGGAAACTGACACAGAGGGGTTAACTAACTTTCCCGAGTCACACAGCGAAGAGGTGGAGTCAAGATCCAATCCAAGCTGTGTTTGTAGTGCCAGCTCCTTAACTGTTATACAGTACCGCCTGGTTAGAAGCAGCGCTGTTTATTAACTACATGTTTTCAACTTAAGGCAGTAGGTGTAGAAAAAGCTTTGATGCAAAGGCAGATTGGGTAGTGAAGCCACTTTGCATCAGCGTGTTTTTCGAGCTAGTTGCAAAGCATCTCAGAGCATCTATATCTGCACATGTAATTTGAGGCAATAATAATATCCTCCACTTCTCAGGGTTATTGGAATTAAAAGGCATATCATATAAGTGCCTGACCCATACCAGTCACTCTTTAAAAATGTATCAGTAGTTCTCTTCTTATCTATCCACTTAAGTATATTTTTAAAGGAGGGATAATTTTAAAAACCCAAACATTTCTGACCATTCCTAAGAAAAACGTCATGATGCTGCAGAGCATGAATCTGTCAGAGAGACAATCTTTTTTTTTTAATATTTTATTTATTCATAGAGATGCAGAGAGAGAAAGAGAGGCAGAGACACAAGCAGAGGGAGAAGCAGGCTCCATGCAGAGAGCCTGACATGGGACTTGATCCAGGGTCTCCAGGATCATGCCCTGGGCTGCAGGCCGCGCTAAACCACTGCGCCACCGGGGCTGCCCGAGAGACAATCTTTTATATACTTTTTTAACCATAAAGTTCTTGTCAAAAGTCCCGCACAGTCAAATGTAATGGGGGAGAGCAGGGGATGGTAAGCTTTTTCTGTAAGGGATCAGACAGTAAATATACTGGGGTTTTCCAGGCTGGACGGTCTCTGTCACAACTACTCACCTCTGCCATTGTGACATAAGAGCAGTCCTAGGACTGTGTAAGGATTGGGTTGGTCAGCTTAGATGCTGACCTCTGACCCTAGGGTAAGCTCTTTTGGTGTCATAACATCTGTAGCTGAGAAATCTTTTTGCATTTCCTTGGCCATAGCTATCCTGGGTTATTTTAGTTTGTATTCACAGAGCCCTTACGTTTATTCATATCTTGGGGAAATATCCCTGCCTGCCTTACCCTGTTACTTCATTCACCAGCCACAGGTTTTATACTTAGATGGGTGTGGGTTCTTCGGGCTCAGTATGAAAGGGGAAAGTGACTTTGCTTGGTAACTGTTTCCTGATCCTCTTTTGCTCAGGCTCATAAGATGAAACTTTTAGAGAGGCCAAGATCAGTTATTCAGGATAAAAATCCCATTTGACAATAAAATGCCACTGTTCACAGAAAGAGAGGTTAAGAGAAGGGAGGGGAGGCTCATAGGTCTAAAAATGAGGCATATTCTTTTTTCCCTCCTGAGCGCAAAATATCATAACTGTTGGTAAATCAAAACCAGAGATTTGACACTTTTCTGTGATCATTCTGCAGTGTTTGTTCCCAAGGTGAGGTATACCACAGGGCCCTTGATTTCAAAGATAAATACTGTACAAATAACCATCCTGTTGTCTTTCCCCCACAGCCAACAGAGGGAAGCTTTATCAGAATCAGCAGATACCCAGTCTATTGTATGCATTTATTTCCCTGTTTCTTCTCAAAACAAGTTGCAGTTTTCGTGTTGATTTTTTTTTTTAACCCATCAGCCATGAGTTATCATGTGACTGCTGTATTTGTGAGCGCTAACGGATACCAGCAGGTGCTCATGCTAACTCTAATGAAATCCTCCAGCCCTGCCTTGCTTGGAGTCCTCCGATAACAGCAAAACAAAAACAAACCCAATCCTCTCCAGATAGGTGAAGCTCCCTGTGTTCTTCCATTCTCTCCCCACTTGGATCAGTTGTTTCTTTTCAAACCCAGTTGAAGACACAACCTTTCCCAGGGAAAACAAGGATTTATAATTCTTACCCTTTTCTTTTCAAAAGGGGCTCATACAATCCTCTGACAAGGCGGAGAACAGATTTGAAGGTTAAATCATGACCACATTTTCCTGTTTCTAACATAAAATGTAAAATCAGACACAGACCCATAGTTTCACAAATACCAGGTAGTCTTACGTGCTTGGGAAAAAAATATTTCCATTTCCCCTAGTTTTTCTCCTAGATGGTCATTTGTATCATATCTCAGGAGTGTGTAATTTGCACCCTTACTTTTTGTATCCCTTTGAAAGGAATTCTTGTTTTGCTTTTGTTTTTATTTTTTGATTATTTCTCTTGGAGAAGAGCACCAGGCACAACAATTCCTTTGCGTGTTGGACAGGGACATATATTACTTATTAAAACAAAATAAATGTTCTGTGTGCCCTAATAGACTAGGAGAAAAAAGGTGAAAGGGGCAGAACTTTGACCCTTTCAAAGAGGTCGATGACTGCAGACAGTAGAGGACATTTCATCGGTCATTTGCTTTAAAAAAAAAAAGAAAAAAAATTTTTTCTGTGAATTTTACTTCTCAAAACTGTGAAGAGTTTTATGTGAAAGAAACTACTAAGTGCACTCTGTAATGTTTTCACAAGTGTTTTTATCATGGTAACATCTTGTTTACTTTAGTTCCCTGCCTAAAACTACTTGGAACATGTTAAGAAAACATCTCGAGAAAGCCTCCACAAAGAGGCTTTTGTTGAACAGCCACCGTGAGGCTGCAAGGATCACAAAGGTGTTAACTTTCCGCCCCTTAAGCACTTCCACATGAAGTTCCAGCAACGATGTTTGTGGTTTTGGAAAAACAAAGTGTATGTTAAAGAAACCAGGTATATGCTAATACATGTCGAAGGAGGCCGGATATCATAAATTGTTTCAAACCATTTGTGGCTCTCGGTTTGCACGCCTGAATGTTCTACAGTGAAATTGCCTCCAGTTAGTGCTGGAGGCTTGAGCACATGTGGAGGGATAGCTGGCAAGAATGTGGCTGTATGCAAATCAAAGCCCAGCCTCACTGTGTAAATCTCAAGAACATGGGGACGAGGACACCGGTCCCCCTGTAGACCCCCAGGTGACAGGTCTTGGCGTATCACAAGATGAGCTTGGTGTTTTGTATGAATTTGACTTTTGCTCTGATCATGCATTTTTGACTTGTTTTAGAAATATAAAAAAAAACTGGGTGGTACCAGAACACTTTTTTTTTTTTTTTTTTTCTTGGTTCGCCTCAAAGAGTTTGCCCTTTCACCTTTCTGACATTGTTCAGGAGTTCAAGACCTTTCCAAGTACTTAGAGAGGTCAGAGTGGCCTAAATACCACAGTGCCCTCTAGTGATCTATAGAATATTAGATAGAAAAGTTTAGACAAATTTGCCAAAGATAACAGGCCCACTGCCACCACTTTGCTCAAAAAAAAAAAAGAAGCAAATAACCTTTGAACCCATTTTTTCCAGCAAACAGACTTTAGTCAGAAATGCAAATGAAATTTAATTTTTCTTTGTAGACTTTGAAAGCATTAGACAAATTTTTTAATGTCTCCTCATGCAATTAATTCTGCATATAACCTAGTGTGTGTACACAGTACATTGGCTCACTATAGATACATTGTTGTGTGTTCTTCTCTTTTAAGAGCCATTAGTTACATACTTCACATGATCATTTCCGGCGTGTAATTAGAAGGCATTACTTAAAAGACAGGGATCATCTTTGCTCCATACTTTTATTGACACTGTCTACCATATTATGGCCATGTCTAAATGGTAAAATTTATTATTAGCAGCAGTGTCACAAAAGTCTGAGACAGCGATTTTCCTTTCAATAAAAGTAGTTAAAAACCTTTTAGAAAATCCATAATTTTGATTGCTGGTACTTCATAAATGTATAACTGGTACTTTTTAGCTGTCTCTTTAGGGAAAAATGAGTTTTATCACCTGCAGTACCTGGGTTAATGAAATTGTGTGTTGGAATTTCGCCAGGATGAAAGATGAGATCATTCCAAGACACTAATATTGGCAACAGGTCTCATAAAAAGCTCCGACTCTTGAGTGAAGTATCATTAGATTTTTTTTTATTATTATTATTTTATTTAAATTGAGGGATTAAGTCAGTTGTCCTTTTCAAAGTTTCTGTGCTAGTGAGATTCTCATTTGGCATCACATTCAAAAACCCAGTGACCTAAAAACCTACACAGAGCCAAGAGAAACAGAGAAATGTCCATCAGTGCCTAGTAGAAGAATTTCCTTGCTTCAAATTTCAACTCCAGTTCCTGTTCAGCCCTTTACAAATCACGACTCCCAGCTCAAATTTGAAATAATGCTGCCTTTTTCCCCTCGTGTTCCTCCTGCGTTTGATTGTTTGTGGATATTAGCTGTCCAGGAAATCCCATACTTACAGATATAAATCCAGAATGATCTTGTTTTTCCGCAGCCAGCCCAGGATGTATTAGGCAGTTATGATGATTTGTTAATTTTTGTGACCTGTATTTATTTTATGTGCGCTGTATACTTTGAGGGTGGAATCAGCTGTTGAAAT